>NC_057795.1:116365697-116567482 GCF_018294505.1 Triticum aestivum | reverse complement strand
GCGCCGCCCCGCGCCTGAAGTGCTCACCTCGCCGTGCGTCTCCTCGCCTCCGGCCTCCACCGCGCCCGGATGCCGCCGTCCTTCGCCGCGCCGTCGTCTCCCTCTCCGGATCCGGCCGGCCCCGCCCTTCTCTGGCCATCGTCGTTGCTTCTCCGGAGAGATCCGGTGGATCGGGATGAGATCCACCGGGATCTCAACCAAACGCCCTCGCCCCGCCAGGATCTCCTCGTCCCGGGTCCTCCTCGTCCCGTTTTCGGAGGGTAAAAATCCACTAAGTCCCGAAATTATTTACATTATCATGCCATGTTCAACGCATCATATCTCTGCATCCGTAGCTCCGTTTTGTGTGTGTAATATGTCAAATTGTTCGACTAAATGAGTAATTCATTTCATTCCATTGCACCATATTCATTTGAGCTCATCTTTATGCCTGAATCATCGTTGCAAGAGTGCTTCATAATGTTGTCTGCTGTCTGTTAACAGAACTAGCTGTTTTGTCATTTTTGCCATGTTTGATGTGTGCATCCTATGAGGTTGATGTCTACATGTGTTTTGAACTATGCCATGTCCTCTTTACAGGGGTGTATGCCATGTATTTTTGTGATCTCTGTGGTGACTAGCACAAGCATACAAACTAGGCATCGTGATGTTGCTGATTTTAGTCCCTGTTCTGCTGTTATTTTGAT
The DNA here is from genome assembly GCF_018294505.1 of Triticum aestivum. NCBI lineage: Eukaryota > Viridiplantae > Streptophyta > Magnoliopsida > Poales > Poaceae > Triticum > Triticum aestivum. The sequence continues at coordinate 116,566,796 of NC_057795.1, read as the reverse complement.
GCCATGTGAACTTGTTGGTACAGAGAGATCCATGCATATTTTGAGATACTTCATTAAGGGTGTTTTGAACATATGGTCATTCTATATCCATTCATGCCCCTTTGTGCAATTATGGAGTAGTCTAGCATGTCATTTTCGTGCTCTACTTTTGCTTCAAAATGTTTCCTGGCAGATTGTTTACATGTTATTCAATTTTTTCAAGGTTGTTGTAGTTGATCCTTGCATGCTATGAACTTTTTCTTGCCTTGGTTAGCTTCATAAACATGTCTTCTTACTATTGGTTGCCTTGCCATGTCATGTTTTTCTCTGTAGTGAGTTGCACAAGCTCATCTACATGCCTACTTATCGTTGTTCCTGCCATGTTTAAATCTGTAATATAACTTGCCATGTTTACATGGGTGCCATCATATTTTCTGATCCTTTTTGGCTCATGGTCAGTAAGGGACTCTTGTTCTATGCAATTAGTATATTCATGCCATGCCTTTGTTTGCCATTATAAGTTCCTGTAGCATGTTGTTTGATAGCTCTAAACATTGCAACCTGATGTTATTTTCTGCAAAGTCTGAACTGTTATTATTTGCAATCTTGCCATGTGTGTTTGAGCATGTTCTAGTAGTTTCTACAGATAGCTCAGTGTTCATGTTTTGTTATGCTTTACCTGTACATCATGCCCATGTCTTTTGTTTTCATGTTGAGATGCTGTAGCATATTGTTTTGGTGCTTGCAATATGCCTAGTTGCTGTTTTGGACAGCTTGTCCTTTAAACTTGTTTCATGTGTGTGTGTTGAACCGTTGCTCCGTTTTGAGTGTGCTCTATATGAAACTTGCTTAGAATTGCATGTAGTTTCATATTATATTGTTGCATCCATGTTTTGAGGTGTTTGCTTGATGTTTGAATGCATTTTGCATCAATGCCATGTTTAACTTGTTTTCCTCATATCTTCTAGGCCATAGCCCCGAACTAAGTGAACTTTATATGTAACTTGACTAGAATCTCGTGTAGATCATCTAGGTGCATCTTAACTTTATATTTAACAACTTGAACATAAGGTTTGTTCAGATCTGGACCAATTTCGAAATTTGCATATGAGGACTTACCGGAATTGTTATATGTTGTTCCCAGCCTCATTTAAACTTGCCTTGATGTGTTGCTCTTGTTTGCTCATCTCTTGCCATGAGTAGCTTCATGTAGTCTTGTAATGCATCATGCTTGTTGTGCATCATGTCTTGTCTATGTGTCGTGTGTTTACCCTGTTGTGTGCTTCTTCTCCATAGTTCCTGTTTCGTTGCGATCGTGATGATTTGTTCGTCTACGCTTGGTTCGTATTCGTGGCTTCATCTTCTCCATGGACTCATTCTTCTTCCTTGTGGGATTTCAGGCAAGATGACCGCTACCCTGGATCTCACTACTATCATTACTATGCTAGTTGCTTCGTTCTATCGCTTTGCTGCGCTACCTATCAACTGTTTATCAAGCCTCCCATATTGCCATGAACCTCTAACCTTTGACAACTTTCCTATGCAAACCGTTGTTTGGCTATGTTACCGCTTTTGCTCAGCCCCTCTTATAGCGTTGCTAGTTGCAGGTGAAGTTGAAGATTTCTCCATGGTGGACAGGATTTTGGTTGGGATATCACAATATCTCTTATATTATTAATGCATCTATATAGTTGGTAAAGGGTGGAAGACTCGGCCTTTTGCCTGGTGTTTTGTTCCACTCTTGCCGCCCTAGTTTCCGTCATACCGGTGTTATGTTTCCGGATTTTGCGTTCCTTACGCGGTTGGGTGATTTATGGGACCCCCTTGATAGTTCGCTTTGAATAAAACTCCTCCAGCAAGGCCCAACATTGGTTTTACCATTTGCCTCACCACCGCCTACTTTTCCCTTTGGAGTCGCTCTCTCGAGGGTCATCTTTATTTCAGCCCCCCCCCGGGCCAGTGCTTGTCTAAGTGTTGGTCCGAACTAGAGCCCTTTGCAGCGCCCCCTCAGGGAAACTTGAGGTCTGGTTTTAGTTGTACGGATTGCTCATCCGGTGTTGCCCTGAGAACAAGATATGTGCAGCTCCTATCGGGATTGTCGGCGCATCGGGCGGCTTTGCTGGTCTTGTTTTACCATCGTTGAAATGTCTTGTAAACCGGGATTCCGTGTCTGATCGGGTCTTCCTGGGAGAAGGTATATCCTTCGTTGATCGTGAGAGCTTATCATGGGCTAAGTTGGGACACCCCTGCAGGGTATAATCTTTCGAAAGTCGTGCCTACGGTTATAGGCAGATGGGAATTTGTTAATGTCCGGTTGTAGATAACTTGACACCAGATCCGAATTAAAACGCATCAACCGTGTGTAGCCGTGATGGTCTCTTCTCGGAGGAGTCCGGGAAGTGAACACGGTTTCTGAGTTATGTTTGACGTAAGTAGGAGTTCATGATCACTTCTTGATCATTGCTAGCTTCACGACCGTTTCGCTTGTTTTCTTCTCGCTCTTATTTGCGTATGTTAGCCACCATATATGATTAGTCGCTGCTGCAGCCTCACCACTTTACCCCTTCCTTTCCTATTAAGTTTTGCTAGTCTTGATACCCATGCTAATGGGATTGCTGAGTCTTCGTGGCTCACAGATTACTACAACAACAGTTGCAGGTACAGGTTATGCGATGATCATGACGCGAGAGCGATGTTTGCTTATTTTGGAGTTCTTCTTCTACTTCTTCTTCGATCAGGGGATAGGTTCCAGGTCGGCAGCCTGGGCTAGCAGGGTGGATGTCGTTTGAGTTTCTGTTTGTGTTTCATCCGTAGTCGGATGATGCTCTTATGTATTGTGATGTTGTATTCATGTGGCATTGTTTGCCTCTTGTATGTATCCCCATCTATTATGTAATGTTGATGTAATGATATCCACCTTGCAAAAGCGTTTCAATTTGCGGGTCTATCCTTGGTGGGACCTTTGAGTTCCTTTTGGATAGGGTCGCATATTGGGTGTGACACAGATGTCATCTACTCATTGGACAGAAGGCGCCTATGATACATCGACACGTGGCACGACCAATCAAGTTTAAATGGGCCGGCCCAACTAAAGGCCCACAAGATTTTGCGGACCATAATTGGCCGGCCTAGCTAAAGGCCCATGAGATTTTGCGGACCATAATGGGCTGGCCCAGCTAAAGGCCCACAAGATTTTGCTGGCCATAATGGGCCGGCACAGGTAAAGGCCCATAAGATTTTTGTGTGCCATAATGGGCCGACCCAGGTAAAGGCCCACAACATTCTTGCGGATCATAATGGGCCGGCCCGACTAAAGGCCCACAAGATTTCGCCGACACTAATGGGCCAGCCCAGCTATAGGCCCACAAGATTTTGAGGATCCTAGTAGGCCGACCCATTAATTGGCTGCCATGTTTTGGGCCAAATGCCGGCCCATATTTGATCCGATCCACTAATGGCCGGCCACATTCCGGGCCTAATAATGGCCCATATGAGATCCGGCCCGTTAAAAGCCTCCCACGTTCTGGGCCAATTCATGGCCTAGATCAGGTCCGGCCCTTTAAGAGGCTTGAGCCTCAATTATGGCCCATATCAGATTCAGCCGTTAACTGAATGCGATGCTTTTGGGCCCACTTGCAAAAGGCCCATTTAGTAATTCGGCCTGATATTAGTTTCGGCCTGTTAAGGGCCCATTTAACATTTCAGCCCTATATTAATTTCGGCCTGTTAAAAGCCCGTCATATAGTTGGGCCTAACTACGGCCTGGTTTGCATCCGGCCTGCTCGTAGCCAATATCTGATTGGGCCAAACGAGGACCGAGACAATTTTGGCCTGTTAAAAGCTAGTGATTTGATTCGCACAATCATGGGCCGGGGTCCATTTTGGGCTGCTACCGGCCTGTGACCTGTTCGGAATGTTTCAGGCCCAACCTACTTCTCCGCCTCCTAAAAGCCCATTGAGTTTTCTTGCGAAAAGAGGGCCCGGGGTTACTCGGCCTATTAAAGGCCTGAATCTACTAGTGGGCCAGTTTGACGGGGCCCATGATGCGGATCATACATCGTGATTGCATGACGGCCCGATTATGTACCATAATTTTATGATTTGGCCGCTTACTGCAAAGACAGGATATATATACAGTAAAATAACTGCAGCATCGTGAATAAGAAAAAACCTAGACTATACAATAAAGAATTACGACATATTACATCCACTGGACATCAAAGTTCGCCACTATGTAAATAAAGCACAAGCACACAACAGATTACATACACTGGTCATCAAAGATCGCTACCAGTGCAAATAAACACGCCGTCAAAATAATATACAAAACTGACAGCACTTCAATATAGTTCAAGAAAGGTTAGCCCTGCTGGTGAGCTGCAACGCAAGCACCTGAGCAAGATGATGAGAATGTGCTTGTTCAACACTTATATCTTCCTCACTCTGAAAGATAAAGAAAGCAGATAGATGACATGTTTTGCACATAAAAGTATCAGTGCTGACAATTCATCACATTTCTTACTGACGACTAAAGTGACACAGTTTAAAAATGCATTAACACAATATGGTATTGTTCAGGTCAAGACATGGCAGGAAATGACATTGTGAAGGAGTTGGCAGCTTCACGACACCACTAGATTACAGATCAAGAACTCATAAGTATCAATGGTTAGTGTGCTGTCAATTTATCCCATTTTAGATTGGCAAATAAAGAGACGGTTTAAATAATAGTAGAATGATATGACATTGTTCATAGTTAAGACATTACAGAATATGACATTGTGCTGTAGTGGGTAGGTTCACCACACCACTGGATTACAGATGAAGAACAAAAGCATACATGTAGTGCAAAGGAAGATCACTTGCTCTGTATAGTTTAATTTACATGGTATGAAGAAGGAACTTGGTTGTACAAAAACTTAAATTGAGAAGGACAAACTTTTGTTTACGAACTACTCCCTCCATTCCTAAATATAAGTCTTTTAGAGATTTCAATGTGAACTACATACGGATGTATATAGACATAGTTTAGAGTGTAGATTCACTCGTTTTGTTCCGTATGTAGTCCATATTGAAATCTCTAGAAAGAGTTATATTTAGGAACGGAGGGAGTACATAATAAACTTTATGCATGCAATTTGATGCAAACACCAAAAATAATCAGCTGTTGCATTCATGCCTAACCAAATATACACAACAAAGTTTGAAGGATTGAGAAGGACAAACTTACATTACTGGTGAAGACAGGCTCTATAAAGCCCTTGTCCATGCTGATGGGGGGGGGGGAATTCAAGAAGTTTACCACAAAATCTTCTTCATAAGCATTGCCTTTATTCTACATTTTGTTAAGAGTATATATAGATGTGATAATATACGAAAAAAATGGAGAATATTTAAGATAAGATGAAGAGTGATGCTACATAACCAAGTAGCTATAAATGTATGTTCAGCGATACAGGCAAAAGGCAGAGCCAAGAGCAATGCACAACTAAACTTCTTCAGTACCAACCTTATGGTAAGAGCAAATATAGATATGATGTGTAGAAAATGGAGGGCAAAGGAAAATAAGCTACAGAGTGATGGTACATGAACAACTACCTATCAATATAAGTACACTGATAAAGGACAGCATGTACTTACAAGAACAATGCAGAGCTAAAAAATTCATTGGCATTGGATATATTCTACACTAATGTAACCATTCATACAGATTAGATAATTTGGAGCGAACAATTGATAAGCAAGCTATCATGCATACTGCTGTCACATAATGAACCAGGTATGTATGCAAGTACAGTGATACAGGACAACAGGTACTAACAAGAGCAAAGCAGCGGGCAGCATATTTGTGATATCCTGTCATTCTTTTCAAACCGGAATTCTTCTTAGAGCAGATTTCCTACAAAAAAGATCCGTAAGGCACATGCGGAAAAGTAGAAGTTCAAATTGTCATGTGATTTCATAGACAGTACCTCATCCTGGGAACGAGACCAGTGCATAACAAGGTTTTTCCATTCAATGTCTTCTAAATTTAGCACATGAGACTTCACCGGGAATTCGTTTATAGACTTTCCATCAAAGTGTGATTTCCTCAGGTAACACCGATACTGCTGCAATGCTTCCTTGAAAAGCACAAGCAAGCTTTGCTCGTCATGACTATCCAGATTGACCCTCGCCTAGTTACAACAATGTAATGTAAATCATTGATGTGTTCGATCAGTAGAAAATAGGAAAATAATAACCATGAATAATAGCACTTACACGTACGTTGGACAGGAAGATGTGAAAATGGTGTTTGTCTTCACTATGATCTTCCCATGATGGGAATATATGCACATAGTCCCTAACAACATTTAAAGCATTGTCTTATAAACTGGGAATAAATGGAATGGGGTTCCAATCTGCAGGAATTGGCCGTCTCTGCAGTTGGGATAGGTCTTTGGCCGGTGGACTTGCTGTACTTTTTGCTGGAGTGAGATTTTTCTGTGGTACAGCTAGTGCTATGGCAAATGAAATCGGTATACCTTTTTCTGGAGTGCAGGTCCTGTGTGGTGGGGCTAGTGGTGTGGCCAGTGAAGTATGGGTACAGTCTGCTGGAGTCGGTCCTACGTTTTGTGTCACTAGTTGTCCATCCAATATAAGTGGGGCGCTGTCTGATTTCTCTGGCACCACCATGTTTTTCAAGGACTTTGCTGGTGCTCCTTCGGGTTCGGCAATCACCCTCTTCCTTTTTGATGTCTGATGCACAAGAACAACATTTGAGTGGAAAAACATGGTATGATGACAGATGGAATATGTATTGATAATGGATGGGCATGGCATCTCGAGTTATATGATGAGTAAACTAAGCAGATGGTGGTGCAACAAAGTAGAAGAAATGCAAGACAACATATGCAAGATACGTGCAATCAATAAAACCTTGCCAAATTAGAACATGCACCTTGATGGTGAACAGGACAGGCCATCTGCCTTTGACTCCTCGAGGTTAGAATAGTCATTACTTGCTGGAGTAAGTGGGAGCGTATGAGTTTCATTGCTTCCAGAATGGCACTCAATGCCTTGGTGCCAATTTTGTAAGTCATTGCAGTCTTCCACAATATTCTTCTGATGCGCAAATTCTGATATTCACTGTAATTGCGTATAATATCTGAGAACCATGAAAACATAAATAGTTGTGAGATTATCTTTGTAATGCAGATGATATTCTAATATAGGGGCGCCCCTGTAAACACTTGTGTGCTATCACTGGATTCTGATGAGAGAGCTCATGTGTGCTGTAATATGGTGCGTGCATTTATATAATCTGGCACAAGTACACAAAAAATAGGCTCCATAAGTAAGGATAGCTGGCAGATGACAAGTTCATAATATACTATATAGAGAGTTTATTGCCAAACCATGATAACAAGATCACACAACAACTAGGTAGATCATAGTGTACATAACAGGGGTACACCATAACCACGATATATAAATCGGGAAAGTGGAACTGGCTTGAAAATACGGTGTTGTATTGCAGCTAGTAATTGAAAGCCTATCGATCACGTACAAGCCAGCTCTATCAGCTGATGACTGCAGATGTCCCTGCGCCCCTTCCTGACAAGGAACATACTGTACGTACTAAATACAGAATAAACAAAGAGGAACATGTTAAAGAACCGAATAGGAAGCATATTCTTGAGGTTATTCTTCATTGCATACAATGTTGGTTGCCCACTCATGATGAATCACAATGCCCAAAGAAATGCAATTCCATGCTGTCTCTCTATATGTGGCAATTTTGAACAAGAGTCATTAGGATCATATTCTGAACAAGAGTCAATAGGTGGGGAGCGTATGAGTTTCATTGCATCCAGAATGGCACCCAATGCCTTGGTGCCAATTTTGTGAGTCATTGTAGTGTTTAGCTTCAAGAGTGGACTGCTGCTAGTGCGACACAAAGCAGCTACACAGATCATAGTGTAGATATAATGGGAAAACCTTAAGCATCAGAGTAAAATCAGCAAAGTGGAACTTGCTGGAATATATGTGCTAGTTTGCCGGTACGGCTAGAAAGGCTTCAGATACCAGCTCTCTTCAGGTGAAGGTGCGGTACTGGTAATATCACTGTAACTCTCAAAGGCGACACAGCTCCCCGCATTTCCTTGCTGTTCTTATAGGATTCAAGTGGGCAGGCCACTACAAATCCTATTCCTATGTTTACAAGATCCTACGAATCAAAGAGGCTCAAAGTGTCCATCACAACCGACCGTATAGACCTCTACACTGCAAATGTCCCTGCTCATCTTTAGTACAAGGAACATACTGTACTACTATCAAACTCCCTCCGTTCCAAAATATAAGTCTTGGTAGAGATTTCCACTATGGATCACATATAGATGTATCCAGATACATTTTAGAGTGTAGATTCACTCATTTTGCTCCATATGTAGTCCATGGTGGAATCTACACAAAGACTTGTATTTAGGAACGGAGAGAGTACATATTAAAGAAGAACGGAAGAGGAACATGGTAAAGAAGAGCAAGCAGATTTTGGATAATAAAATGTTGGTTGCGCAGTGCCCACACATGATGAACCAGAGCGCATTAAGAATGCAACTCCCAGCTGTCTCTCGACCATTTCAGGCGGTTGGATGAAGATCCTACGTCTCCTAACCCATCTTCTTCCTCGTCTCTGATTCTTCCCATACAGAACACCGCACGGGCCGCCGGCCGGACCACCGGCCCGCATCGCCGGTGTTCCTCCGCCACCCCCACCCCCACCCCCGCCCCAACCCCCACCTGCGTCGAGTTTTCTTTGTTCGGCGAGGCCCCACAACCACCCAGCCCCTTCATTCGCACCGACGAACTCCGGCGAGCTCTGAAAAATTTAGTCTACTGTGATTTAACTAGTGTGGAATATAAAAGGGGAAAACCATAAGCATTGGGAGTATAGTGTTGAGCGTGCCATGGCGGATCTGAAGGTGCAAACCGGACAAAGGAAACTTCGCAACCAAGACAAGAAACTAGAGTAAAGCAGTGGCGACCTATTTTCTTGCTGCGATAAATAAGTTGAGTAGATACGAAAGAGTACCGCCTCTGGTGCGGCGTCGTGTACGCATCTGCTGAGAATTTGACGGTGCTGCGGTATCGATGGCTGTCGACGGCGTGGAACCAGATCTAGGAGGGTAGATGGTGGCGGCGGGGAATAGTGGACGAGATGGTCGTAGGAGCGGCGCCGGCAAGGTGGACGACGGCGGGGATGAAGCGAGATGACGGGATGCAAGGATCCTGGTTCGAAGCCGTGGATGAGAGAGGTCGATCTCTTGTAATGGACGGCGGCGGAGGCATACCAACTCCGGCATGGTGGAGGAGGACGGCGGTGGATGGGGTGGCGGGCGGCGGCGGACGGAGGAGGGTGGGGTGGAGAGGGTGTTTTGGCGCCCATGGAGTACGAATGGGGAAAAGGGAGGTAGAGAGGAAGGGGGGAACCATGTATTCAGGGCGCGCTTGTCTCAAATGCGAGGAAATTTACAAACTTAGCCCCCGTTTCAAATTTCTACTACATCACAACAACATTGGTCAGTTGGGGATAGGACGGTAATCTCGCATACACCGAATATTTGCCGACGAGAGTTTGTTTTTGGCGCCCACCGTGTATATGAATATGAATCGGGGAGGGAGTCAATTTCGGCCGAGGACACACTGTGTTTTGGCGCCCACCGTGTATGAATCCGGGTGAGAGGCGGTTACGTCACATTTGGGTGAAATTACAAACCTACCCCTATCGAAACCTATAGAAATCCAGCAGATAGGCTTTGCGTGGCAGGGATAGGCAATAGTAATTCCATCTCGCAGTTCCTCGGCCAATTCGAATCCCGTTTGTATTCTATTTTTTTCTGGGCGGGATCCATTTTCAGTTGGAATTACATTCTATATACATCATTTTTTATATACTTTCAAAAGCACAACAAAGAATTCTGCTCCTTTATATGTATAATATGATTTACAAATACAACGATCTCAAAATCTTAAGGTTGAATTCGAATTTTTTTAACCAAATTATGTTCTACTAAAATGTATGGATCAGTAATATCTACATATTAAATAACATAGATGTGCATGAATTCATATGAGTATGCATGTTTGATAGATCAATTTTGGTTCGAGTATGGATTACATGTATCATCATCTCGAATTCAAATATTTGAATCCCTTTTTTGTTTACTCCTTTCACGCCCATCTCTCTCGCATGCATGCTCCTTCAGGTAGCTATCACTCTCTTTTCTCCAGCTCACCCGCACGCTCACTTCATGTTTCTCCTATCCTCGCAAACATGGTCTCTCGACGTCTCCCTTGAGAAGTGTCACACTCTCCCTATCATTATACATTACACGGTTTTCATTATCTCTCACGTCTCTACTGTTCTCTGGTATCACTCGGTACCTAAGCTTTCTTTTTCACCGCCACACACACAGTCTCCACTCGTCTTTCACTTTGTCTTTCTCTCTATGGGATTCTCTCACACACCCTATATGTCTCTACATATGACTCATACCACTAAAATTACTCTCTCTCTCTCTCTCTCTCTCCTGTAGACACAACATTTGTTGCGGTCTCCTTTTCGTCTCCATCCCAGACTGACATTATTCATTTGTTTACCGATCAGACAACCCCGACTACCGTCTCCTCTCTCTCTCACACAAACACACACACACAACTCCTGCTTCCACTCCCCTTCCCGACTACCGTCTCTCTCTCTCACACACACAAAACTCTCGCTTTCGCACCCCGACTCGTATTTCTCTCACAAACATTTATCGACTAGCTAGCCTCTAGATAGGTTTATACATCCGCACACTCGTGCTTCCACCATCACATACATGGTTCTCTCCTGCTCCTTGTATCTATGTAGCTTTTTCTTCCCTTCTTGAGACATGCCCTCTCGATCGTGCACACACACACTATCGCCTCATTTTAAGCTGATACCTATCGCACACACACTCCTTGTGTCTTTGTCACACATGCACTCCGTCCTCCTCCACTCTCCCTCTCTCTCACACACACATGGGCTTTTTGCAACAACTAGCAAGATGCCCATGCGTTGCACGGAACATCAAGATGCATTTGTATGAGTAGTCTATCTTGTGGGGGAAAAGGATGAACGAGGGAAGGCCTTATTTGCAAATGTGGAGAGGGGTGTGGGTATCTTTTTGCAAAATTGCCATAGTTTCCTTCCTATCCGTCAGATATAGATCGGAAGGCCTATATTGCAGGATGGCAGGCACACGATCATCACCGACAATGCTTTTTATAAGAGTAGGGATAAAAATAGAGTTGGTGATGATGGTGGGCCTGCCATCTTGCAATGTAGGTCGTCCGATTTATATCTGACGGATAGGAAGGAAAATATGGCAATTTACCCGCACTCTTCACCACATTTGCACATAAGGCCTTCCTCGTTCATCCTTTTCTCCCACATGATGATGTTCCGTGCAACGCACGGGCATCTTGCTAGTAAGAGTAGAAATTAGACATATACGACTTCTCGAATCTTGAAACCAACAACATTCCTCCCTTATCTCATCAAAACCGCCAAAGGAATATATTTTGAGTGAAACATAACATATTTTTAGTGATATACGTATTTCAAAACTAGACTTTTTTTTCTATCAAATCGGTGAATATGTATTAATCTACTTTGATCGTGTGGCAACGCATTGCCACATTGCTAGTAGTTATTATAATTTTTTGGACACTAGAAAAACGGTGGAGTACATATACGAAGAGAAGAGGCGCACGCACGCAGTCGGCCTCTCGCTGTCTCGCGCACATGTGTGTTACGTAAAGGCGACGTTAACAAATCTCTACTCCTATAAGAAGCAGAGTTGGTGATGATGGTGTGCCTGTCATCCTGGAATATAGGCCATCCGATCTATATCTAACAGATAGAAAGGAAACTATGAAAATTTACGCGCACTCCTCTCCACATTTGCAGATAATAAGGCCTTCCCTCGTCCATCCTTTTCTCCCATAAGATCTTGATGTTCCGTGCAACGCACGGGCATCTTGGTAGTATACCCTAAAACCCTAGGTGCATGATTGCTGCATTCGCGGGTACCGGGTACGTGGTGGAGCACCGTTGTAGGAATAGTCAGCTCGCGTGATAATTTGATCCGTAGGAGTTGATGGTCGGGACTACAGGTGAACGACTTGGAGCGCGGTTGCTCACCAGTTGCCACAGATCGAGTAGCCACGTTTGAAATATCATTTTTTAGCGGGGTTAAGGGTTCCGATTTTCAATGGCACGTTATAAGTAGTAAGTAGCTTTTAGAGCGATTGGTATGGAGCGAAAATGGAATTCATAGTACTATGTACCTCCTTGGCGTATGGTTGTATGGGTTTATGTTGCGAGTTGTTGAACCTGGTAGTTCTAGGGAAAATACTATGGTTTAGATTTAGATCCTGGTTTTCAGTAATGAAAATCGGAAGGGGAAACCCTTCTTTGATTAAAAAAACTACTACCTCCATTCTGGTTTACTAGTCCCCATCATACTTTGGGTCAAAGTTTGTCCACGAAATTTACTTGTAAAATGTGAATGGAAAACGAGATTTTGTTATACCCAAACAAAAAAGGACTGGAGGGAGTGATTGCTCTGACACGGACGCGACCTCTCATAGCGCAGGCATTGAACCGGCGCGCCGGCCAAGAGGTCCGCACTCGCTGCAGGCCCGGCTGAGCACGCCTCCTCGCCGCATGCAACCAGCTTAAGACTGCCCCGCCTGCCTTCATTGAATCCGCGCGTGTGCCGGCAACACGTCCTTCTGCGAGCCGGCAGGCATTTTAGAACACAGAAAATGACTAAAATATATTTAATTTACGCATGGTCTTGACTTGTTGTGCTCGCACTGGTAGCAGGAACTAGTAGAGGTTTTTCTTTATTTATAACTCTCCTCACATTTTTTTGGCTTTGAAGTGAATCATGGTTGTGGACAGATATCTGTGAACATGAGTTTGATGTGGAAGTTGAACTTGGAATGTCGGGCTTGCGCGTGAACTATACCATGTCCAATGCTTCGTCTGTTATTGTTTGGAAAGTAATTGCTGTTATTACATGACCCAAAAAAACATTTTGTGCCACATCAGTAGATGCACAGACATCACAACAGGCATGCTGACTGGATAAACATTTGAACCTAGCTATTATGAAGGAAATTTTGTATTGACAACAGTTTTAGATAGCAGGAGACGCCTAGCCTGCTCTGCCTCTGCTAGCTTATTTCTGGCTTCTTCCATCTCTTCTTTGGCTTGGGTGAAGATAGCATCTGATTGCTCTTTTCGCTTCTTCAGGAACTCAGCTACATTCTCAACGGTTGTTGCACGCTTTATTTCAGCCTTTACTAATGCCACGAGGACACGAACAGCTGACGACTCCACCTGGCTTGTGTGTAATCCAGCATCATCTGGAATTTGCACCTTGTGTCTAATCCAGCATCATTAGGGAACTGGCACCTTGTGTGTAATCCAGCCTCATTTTGGAAACATGATATCGAGGTTGACCATACTTCCCTCCTCGCAGGAACTGCATCCTGACATGAAGTTACTTCTTTTTGAGATCAATACTCAGAGCAACATAGATCGATTTAGTAAAAGCCAGATAAGCATAACTCGGAGAAGTGAATTCAAAAGGAAAAGAAATATAAAAACAGACTACAAGGTGAGAACACCCACTTCCCACATCAAGCTAAAAACAAAAGCATTAGGACGATTAACGCTCTTCTTATTACACATTGAAGAACACCACGCTTAAGAGAAACAGAAACTACAACATATACACATCGAAGAACACGAGGCTAAACGAAAGTAATTGAAAGGGTGTTACTAACCAAAGCTCATTTTACAGGTTCGGTGCAGCTCCTCTTTAACTTGCCACGCTCCTTGAAGATGTCCCGAATATCCCGTGTTTGGTCTTCATTGCTCCTCTGCATGTTCGCACTCGTGGTTTTAAAATCTCAACATGGCAAGAAAAATATACTACTAGTAATACTCGCGCATCTTGTGGGCAACATTAAAGCACTCGTCTGCCATGTTAGAGCATCTCCAACAGAATCGCAATCGCGCGGCGCTTTAAAAAAGCGTTTACAGTGCTGAGATCGAGAAGTAGATACTAGAGAGTAGAGGATAGTTCTCAGCATAGATAGATAAAAAAAGATAATTCAACTACTCCTCATCGTCCGACTCCTCCTCGGTGATGTCCTCCTCCGACGTCTGACTGTAGGCGTGAAGATACCGATCGTCGTCGGATTCCCAGGGCGACGCTGCTCCTAGGCTCATGTTGAACTGAGCATCCGCTTTTCGCCTACGCTTGTCCTCGCGATAGGCGGCTCGCTCCGCCCTCCTCTTATCCCTCTCCACCCTCCTTTGCGCGTAGAACTCGCGCTCGTTGATGATGTCCTGCGGGAAGTGTTGGCGCCACAGCGCCATGGCTTCCTCTCCATCTCGGCGATGCCGAGACGGTGCTCCCGCCTCCGGTTGTCGCGACGATCCTCGTCGGTGCTAAGCCGCGGCAGAGGCGCGAGCTCCTGCGCCCGCTCCCGCGTCGGCATGTTGGGGAAGTTCAATGTTCTATGAGGCCACCGGAGGCGCCACGCCGCCGCGTCGTATGCGCGGGCGGCCTCGTTGGCGGTGTCGAAATTGCCAAGGCCGAGGCGCAGCCCGCGGAACCGGATCTCGGCGGAGAAGCCGCCGGAGGGGCGCGCGCGGACGCCGCGGTATCCCCAAGTTTCCCGGCGACGCGGCGGCATGGTGGCGCGGCGGCGGCGAGGCGAAAAAGAGCGGGGAGAGAGCGGTGGCGAGGCACAGAGCGGGGAGAGAGCGGTGGCAAGGCACAGAGCGGTGGGAGGGCGTTGGATTTTATAAAGCGCGCCGGACGCCGCGCGCCAAAACTAGCGCACGCCCGGCCGCTTTTTCCCGCGCGCGCGCGATCCTTTCCCGACGTCTCTGCTATCTCTACTCTCTTCTCTACTGTTATATTTATTTAATATTTAATATTTAATATTTATCTCTACTTCCTTTACTGTCTACTTTTTTTCTCTATACTTTTTTTCTTGCAATATAGGCCGTCCGATTTATATCTGACAGATAGGAAGGAAACAAATGGGAATTTTGCAAAAAGATACCCATACCCCTCTCCAGATTTGCAAATAAGGCCTTCCCTCGTTCATCCTTTTCTCCCACAAGATAAACTACTCATACAAATGCATCTTGATGCGTGCAACGAATGTGCATCTTGCTAGTTCTAAAAACCTTTCTATCATTTGCCACACTACTGGTTGCAAATGAAAATCCTACCCAAGCACAGCGCGATACAGGAGCGACGCACAATTACAAGCTGATATTCTGTTGGACAATGGAGGCTACCAATTACTTTTACGGGAACAATAGCACCCAGGAAATTTGAAGGGTAGGTATGAACAAAATTGGAACTGCACATGTACTGCTAAGTGATTCAATACACACATTACCAATCGAGGAGGAGAACGATGGTCGCGGCGGCCTCTGTGAGTCATGGTCGGCAACGGGAGTCCGTTCATTGTCCACGACGGTGCTACTTCTGCGCTTGGCGTCGGCTTCCGGGAAGCAGATCCAAGACCGTGGAAGACGATGCCGGGGAAGAGGCTCCGTGTACGACGACGACGGTGGACCGGCTCCAGTGCGGCGTACGAGGTCGTCGATGAGGCAGATGCGCTGCGGTGGACGAGTGCGCCGATGTAAAGGGGAGGAGCACGAAGGCTGCGGTGCCGTGGAGAAGTCTATTTTGCGGTGGGGATAGAAAATGGGGAGTATTCAGGTGTACTACTCTGGGTGCCGGGGTGGGGTTGGCTGGGTAGGGTGAACCTGAAGTTACGAAAACAGCCCCCTACCAAGCGTCATCTGTAGGCCTGTTCCGAAGGCTATGATGGTAACTTCCCACTGCTCGAATCAGGGTCGCGGGAGATTTTCCCGCCGACCTCAAAATTTTGTGACACTGGACTCCCCGTGTGGCGTGTTGAGTGATTCGGCTAAGCAACTAGCGAGTAGTAGTAGTAAACTCTGCATATTAGGTTTGACCAAAGTCAAACTTCCTAAAGTTTGACCAAGTTTATAGAAAAATATAAACATTTACCATAACAAATATGTATGATGTGAAAGTACATTCAATAATGAATCTAATGGTATTTATTTGTTATTGTATATGTTAATATTTTTTGTTATAAGCTTTCTGAGAGTTTAAAAAAATTGACTTTGACCAATGCTAATACGCGGACTTAAATAAAAACGGAGGGAGTACACATTTGTTTTCTTAGTTTGTAGTGAACTAATCATTTGTTGAAATTGTGAAATAAATATATTAGGCTATTGACTTTGAATGTAATGGTCTATACAATTCAATAGTTACAATCATTGTCGAATACCAAGATGTATACAAGGTCTATAATACTTCACAACATGCTCAAACTCACATAATCCCAGTCAAATGAGAATCTAAATGCATTTCATAGTTATTACTTTGTAGGATGCAACAAAAACAACCAAAACTCTACATCAGCCATTATAGAAGCAACATTTTGACATATCCAAAAGTGTGAATGAAACATGCAGAGAGAGCTTTTGAAGATGGAGAAGATAGGGCGGGAAAGATTGTATGTATGTGGAAGAGAGAGTAGGAGACAAACCTAACGAGACAAAGAGAGAGAGAGAGAGAAAGATAGAGATAGAAAGAGAAAGAGAGAGGAAGAACTTAGGTCTGTGAGAAAGATGGAGACATGTAATATACGTGAGATGCGTGTGCATCTGGATTCTGTATATGTGGAAGGAGAAGAGACAACATGTTTGATGAGAGAGCTGGAAAAACATGGACGAGAGGGGAAGGATCTCGTGGGTTGAGGGATTGACAATTTTGTTCGGGGGAGAGAGGGATTGGTAATTTTGTGCAAGAGAGAGAGAGGGTGGGGGGAGGAGTCAGCCAGCCGTCGTCACATCACCCTGCTTCCAAATGACCCCGCTTTCTCTAGCGCGGTGTGGTCGCCGTCTTCAATCTGCTCGATGCCCTCTTTGAAGATTGAGGTGTTGTGCATGTTGGGGTGCAAAGAAGCACAAGCGAGAGTGGTCGCCGTATAACCTTGGATGGGGATGAATTGTGTGCTCGGGGGAGTGTGTGTGTGTGTGTGTGTGTGTGTGTGAGTGTTGTGCTGCGTGTTGCGTGGTGTGTGTGTGTGTGTTCGTCACACACACACACACAAGTAAACTAGAAGACCGTTCTCTCATGTATACACAACGTATCGGCATCTGTCTATGTCTCACTCATGCATGATCATTTGCACATTCACACCTCTCTATGTCTGTATCACACGCACACCGTCTCCACATTGCCCTTCCGCCACAACACACATATGGACACATACACACGTTCTCTCTCAGTCACACACACAAAATAAGTATTAAAAAAAACTAGGGCGCACCTAAAACGTCCAAATCCAAATAAACACGAACTGGAGCTAAATTCAAATATATGGAAATATTGCAGCGTCAAGAACTTTCCCAGGAAAAAAAAGTTGAGTAATATTCGAGGATTGTTTTCACACACACAAAAAGGTTCGGTGGATGTCCTTCGAGCGCGACACGGTGACGCACCGTTCGATCGACCGCGCGGCCGCGGTTCACGCGCTTGCACAGGATTCCGTATCGTGGCTGTGGTACTAACTTCAAAAAAAACTAATAAAAGCGCTGCCTAAGTCTAATGTTTACGTGTACTAGTACGGTTTTCTTTTAAGTTTGACCAACCTTATATAAAACTAAAGTAAGCTCCCACACGCGCACTCATCAATATGCCGCCGCCGCCGTTGCGCATGCTGGCGCCCGCCTGCTCCGGCCAACAATTTCTCGCCCATCACCGCCGTGTCGCCGCCATCCCTGTGCCATGAAGCCGAAGGCTCGCCCGCTCACGTCGTCTGCAGTCCCTCCTCGACATGCCGCCGCGCTGCCAAGCACGCGAGCAGCTGGTGGAGCCGCGTCTATGCATGCAACATACAAAGAGGAGGACGAGCGCGTGCTCCAGCACGCCGGCGAGGAGGAACTAGCGTGTCATTGTCGTCTCCGCCCGCGCGGAGGAGGCGCGCATGGTGGCTATCGCGGCAGAAGCCGGTCGCGCGCGCGTCGAGCCCGCAAACCGGGTGCGGACGCGGAATCTACCTTCGAGACCTTGAATGCCACGTGGATCCTGCAATCTGAAGGAGCAATTTGGGTCAGTCGACTCATGTGAGCCGTTTGATGCAACATGGATGGCTAGAAGGGCTTCTTCCACCTCTTCTGTTGTCTTCTTCCTTCACTCCGTCGAACTTCTTTCACAAATCGACTGACCCAAATTATACTACTACTAGTACGAACTGTACTACTACTAGTAGGAACACGAAGATACGACCAGTAGTACCAACTGCAAGAAGAACAGTAGTAAGACATAGTACTAGTACTACTGTACGTACTAAAGAGTTCAAATAACAAGAAAGAACATAAACATAGTTCTGCTGGGGCCTCAGCACAACATACCCTTGAAAATAAACTAAGCAACTAGTCCACTTGACACTGCAGTAGAACCAGCATGAGCGACGGCACTGCCACCTACTCGCAGTCCGAGTCCATGTCCTCTACTTCGTCCTCATCCCTCTGCCTATTCCTCTTCGCCGATGGTTCTTTGCTTGAACTGGACACTGGGCTCTGCTTCTTCATCCAACCCTTGTAGATATTTAAACAAAGGTAGGCATCCATTGCTGCGTACAGGATGTGATCTTCATCTAATGTCTTCGACTCCCATGCATGATGAAACTCGTGATGAGGTTTCTTCAGTTTAGCGTACGAAGGATCAATCATGGCTGCTGCCAGGGTCAGCATTGAAGGTTGAGAGGAGGACACCAGGCTTGCCTTCTGGAGATCGAAGGGCTGGCCTACAACGAGACCTATCCAACGCAGGACATCCCTGTCGTTCTTAAAGCCTACAGTAACGAATTTCACTCTTTTGTCCTTGAGGAAGTTCTTAAAATCCTGGCACTCAACGTCGGCATGGCATATGTGGTAGACCAAGCAAACGTTATGTACGCAAACCTGGATCACGGCGGGCTTCTTCCTCTCTTCGTCCTTTAGATCCTTCTCTCGTCCCAGGACTGTGGTGTACTCAACATCTAGCCCAGCGACCCACTCATCCGTTGAACTGTTGAACATGCGTAGGAAGCGAGCAAGCCATGCTTTCACCGTCGCGGATCCACGTGTGTAGATGACGATGAACTGATCACCGGTGATGGCTCTAACCTGGTACTCAGTGGCGACCATGGAGATTTGGGAGGCCATGGATTTTGGAGGAGGGTTAGGAGAAGTTGAACTAGTTGTACCCCGCAAAAACTGGGAGCGAACTAATGTGAAAGGACGGGACGACTGGGAGCGAACTGTTGTGAGGTAGAAGACGGGGACGAGTAGGGCGTGCGAACGGCGTGGGGTTGCTGGCTTGCCCGGTGGATAAACGGCTGCAAGCCCCCAAAGAGTTCTCGAGAACTATGCGGGACCCACTAGATGTCATGTCTACTAGACCCATATCGTAGGCCTGACGGTATAGCTTCTGCCTGTTCGCACGCCATGCCGGCGCGTGGATGTAACTTCACTTAATTCCGTCAACCGTTGCGCCTCCCACGACTTTCGCCTCCCTCGCGCAGTCGCGCCCTTTGAGACTTCAACCGGCTATAAATGAGCATTTTTTTGCCTACTCCGCATGCATGATACTCCCTCTGGTCCTTTTTACTCCCGTCAACCATTTGCAAAGTGTTTGACCAAATTTATACTTTTTTTAACACCACCTTATATTAATTAACCAGCCACACCAGTACGCTCATTCGATACAAGATTCATCACACAGGGCGGTATGTTATTTACAAGACTACCAACTAATCTATTGTCAAAGCTATACTTAACGATTAAGTGTGCCACCTTATTGGCCGAACGGCTAATCTTTGACAATTGAAGATTGTTGATCAACTTCGAGATGCTCAACGCTTTCATCTTCAGGTCACGCATAGCATACCTGTCATAGTCCCCCGATGCAAGAGACGCCACCACAAAAGCGCAATCAGTCTCTAAAATTACAGGATTATGAAGAGAAATGCCTATGTAGAGACCGGCAATGCAAGCCCTAAGCTCCGCTTCCTCCATGCTTTGACAGGCATCAATAAAATCCCACGACCAAATTTATACTAAAAATATCAATATCTACAATACTGATTATAATGAGTATAAGAACTACGTTTTATAATGAGTGTAAAAATATTGATTTGACATTGTGAATGTTGACATTGTGAATGCTGATTATAATGAGTACTCCTAGTACATTTTTCTATAAGTCTGGTGAAAGTAGAGGTACATTGACTTCAGACAAAACTTAAATGCACAATGCAGACTAGTTCCTCCATCCAGGTGCGTGCCATGTCCTATCTTGTCATCACAACAAGGTTAGCTATTAGAGTACCACTACCTCCCTTCTAGTTTAAAGGGCTCGATTCAAAAATTCAACCTACTGTTAGCAAGATAGTACTCCCTCCGTCTAGGTGAGTCAAGGAGGAGGAGGAAACGAGAGAACTTAATGTTCATTTGCTAATTAATAGCATTGCATGCAATGAACTAACCACTGCATGTCGTGTTTGGTAGTCTCAAGTCATTAAAAGCATGCACACCCCACATCTCTTATTGGTTGATATGTCAAGAAACAAGAAACGAGGTAGAATTTAATGCACCGTGCCTAAGTTTTGATTATTTGGTTTTCTGGTGGAATAGTTTTTGAAGTCTGCAAAAGTACTCAACTAATGTTGTCGTTCTTCACAAAAAATGTGTTTACCAATGCATGCATGAACACTAGTTACTCCAACCCCCCTCTCTTATTTAATTCTTTGCCACATTAGTATGTTTGCTATTCCCGCGTGCATGATACCAGCTAAGATACCACCATTATGGCCATCCTTAATCATCGCATGCAATAATTTAGTGCACCTTGAAATATGAACATGTGTGGGGTGTGTATGTTTTTAATGACTTGAGACTATAGCTAGCCCGGCATGCAAGATGACTTATTATGCACCGTTCCCCATACCTGCAGGAAGCCCGTTCATCTCCAAATATTTTCCTCTCCATGTGTGGAAATAATATGCCTACCAAACTCTCCTCGCTCCGGTGGTCTCACAACTCTACCCCGTGTGGAAAAATCTGCATGCATGACTCTCATCCCAACACGCTTTTCCAATCCGTTGTGACCAGCAATATTTCCACCCCTTCGCTCCCCCGTAATTTACTCCCAAAAATATGCCCATGTAGCTTTGACTTAACTTCAGGTGCATTGAGTCACTGACATATGGGCCCAACAGGGGACTGGCCCATATATTAGTGACGCAACTGGACCTGCAGTTAAGTCAGTGTAGCTCAGTCCATATCTTACGTAGGTGTGCCATTGCTCGCTATAAATACTATGCCTCCCACGACATCGCTTTCTCCTCCCCTCACGTTCATGTTCATCGCTATCTCCTCCCCCTCCCTCTCACGTCGACCACCATGGCATCGCCCCTCCCAAGCCCTTGGAGCCCCTCGCTGCGCCGCGCGGACGGTCACGCATCCCCATTCTATTCCTCGCCACCACTAGTCGAGGAGGACGCGTCGGTGTTCCACTCCTCGCCGCTACTCGACGCATTGCCGTTCCATTCCTCGCTGCCACCAGTCAAGGAGGACGCGTCGGTGTTCCGCTCCTCGCCGCGACGCGATGCGTCGCCGTTCCGTTCCTTGCCGCCACTAGTCGAGGAGGACGCATCGGCGTTCCGCTCCTCGCCGTGACGCGTCGAGGTGGAGGCATCGTCATTCCCAATCTCGCCAGCACGCATGTCGGAGGACACGTCGGCTGCCCGCTACGAGGAGAACGTCGTGCCGCCCGCCGAGCCCCCCAGCCTTGAGGAGCTTTGGAAAGAAATGGATGTTGCCTTGTGGGAGGCTTTGCCTCCAGCAGAGCGCGCCAAAATAGAGGCGGAGAAGAAGGCCGAGGAAGAGAGGCGCACCATGGAAAAAGCTTCCTGGGAGGCCTGTGTCGTGTCCGAGAGAGTCAGGCAATTGGCTCCTTGGCAGAAGGCTCGTGTGAGGGCTATGAGGGTGGCAGAGGACGCCCGTGCCGACGCCCTGAGTGCAGTTGGGCCCAAGCGCCTCATCTACGCTTGGTGGTACGTGGACCGGGTGCACCTTTCCAGCGAGGAGGAGTACCTGTTGGCGCCGGATCACCACACCGGTGAGATCGCGCTCACCCGCCGGCAAGCCACCAATCAACACCTCGCGAGTTGCAAGGCTGAGGAAGAGGTGTTAACTCGGCACGCTGGGAAATGGCCGCGCACCAGGGCACTCGTGGCACGCCGCAAGCACTCCTGCAAGCGCCGTGGCTTTTAGGAGGAGTATAATTTTTGTTTCGTAAGGCGATCTCATTAGTTTTGGGACGCAAATGTTAAATCCCAAACATTCAGGAATTTTTAGCGTCCTTAATTAAGTATGTAAAATGGAAAGTTTGGAAACCTTGTGTATTCGTACACATTTTGCAAGTACGTGCATATAGCACAAACTTTACTATATACTATCGGACTACACGTCTCTCTCAATATATGCTTGCAGACTGTGCTACTCCCTCCATCCAGGTCAATAAGTCATCTTTGGTTGTGCACCGTGACCAAGAAGGAGGGAAGACTTGTACACCTAGACAGAGGGAGCACTACTATTACTTATGTACGTGCAAATGCATGTTTTAACATTACGATGCGGTTTTTGTAAAAGTAGGAAAACAACACTAGTCAAGCTTGTGAAACGATTCAATGCAAAACAAATGCAAAAATGCTCGTTTGATTGTTTACTTTTAGCTTCCTTCTCTGTGGTTATTTCTCTGTCGTACTTTGTACGGAGTATCTCACTAGTTGGAAAGGAATGCAAATTCCCAAACCGCTACCTACACCCTGTATCCAATTTTTTGCCTAACAAGTTGTGCCGTGCAATTGGAATTCCAACTTGAGTACTACTACTAGTAGGAGTACCAGGGGCCAGTTCTGGCTTCTAGATTAGTAATCCCATAACTACTACCTCCGTCCTGGTTTATTGGTCCCCATTGTAATCTGTGTCAAATTTTGATCATAAATTTAACTAACGAAATGTTAGTGCATGTCACATGCACTACTCCATCCGTCTAGGTGAGTAAGTCATCTTAGGATGTGCACCGTTACCAAGGAGGAGAAAACGAGAAACGTTAATGTTTATTTGCTAATTAATAGTATTGCATGAAATGAACTAACCACTGCATGTCGTGTTTGATATCTCAAGTCATTAAAAGCATGCACACTCTTTATCTCTTATTGGTTGATATGTCAAGAAACAAGAAACGAGGTAGAAGTTAATGCACCGCGCCTAAGTGTTTTGGGATTATTTGGTTTTCGTAAGATGACTTACACACCTAGACGGAGGGAGTAACAGTTTTATCAGTTAAATCTTTGGTCAAAATTTAGCACAAATTACAATGGTGAGGAATAAACCAGGACGGAGTAGTAGTTTAGAAGCCCAAATAAATGAGTGAGGCGCCTTATTGTTACTCTCCACTGTGACTAGTCTTGTGGGAAAAGCTGGGGAAGCCGCCAAAAGAACTGGCCCTAGGAGTAGTAGCTAGGGATCGAGTGTGCGAGATGAACCGGAGAAAGTAAATGCAGAGAGATGAAATGCAAAAAAGACGGAGGGATGTGATGGTTGCTTGTCCGTTTATTTTACCAGGCCACTTATTACTGGGAGTGGTTGGGTTTTGTGATATGACGGCTTTACTGCCGCGCCACGAGCGGGGTGAGAGGTGAGACTCCCGTGCAGCGCCGCCCTCTACACTTGTACTAACCCTGAACTAACTCTAACCAAAGAGGTGTTTGGATGGCAGGGTTAGATGGAGCACGGATACGGCGAGGCGCCTTCACGGGCGGTGCGAGAGGGAGGGAGGGAGAGGACGAGAAGCTTCGAGGAAGTGGGGAAGGATATGCTGCAGGAAGAGCGAGAGAAAAATGTGTTTTTAATGGCCCCGAGAAGAACTAACCCGAATAAGCACCTCTTGGGTGGGTTAGATTTTTTGGATGAGTTAGATGCATCTAACCCAAACTAACCCTCCTGTTTGGATACTTTTGGGTTAGTTGAGTCCAAACTAACCCAAACTAACTCTAACCCATGGATCCAAACAGGGCCTACATCGGTCGTTGGTTTATTAGTCCCCCATTGTATTTGACTGAAGATTTAACTGACAAAATGTTAGTGCATGTCAACAAAAACGATATCGTTGGATTCGTATTTGAACATAGTTTTGAATGATATAATTTTAGGTGACATGCATCAGGATTTATCGTACTATTATAATGTTAGTTCAATTTTTGGTCGTACTAATCTATAGTAGTAAGGTGCCCGTGCGTTGCACTGAAGAGTGAAATGCATTGATCGGGGAGTTGTTTATTTTGACAAAGGATGTGCGGGTCATCCATGTGTAACGGGTATCGATAGGTTTCTTCAGATATTATTTCATCTCTAGAGCTCACAAACATCCGGGTGAAATAGATAAAAAGGTATCTTTTGCAAACAAAAGCGTTCAACTGTTCAACCTGCATCCAAAACTTGTGAAGAAATAACACTTATTGTGCTTTGCAAGAAATGATATTTAAGAATTACTCCCTCTGTAAACTAATATAAGAGCGTTTAGATCACTATTTTAGTATTCTAAACGCTCTTATATTAGTTTACGGAGGGAGTAGTTTTTGAGTATCGATTGTTATACATGTTGGCTACAGATGACATGGCACTTTCTTATAGTCAACAGTTGCCTATACTATTAAGTTATATTTACCATGCCCTTATACACCTAGACGGAGGGATTATATTAGGATGACTTGCAAGGGGGCAGAGGAGATGTAAGAAATGGTTCATCGTATGTCTTTTACCAGTACTGTAGTAAAAATTCATACATGGAAGATTCTAGACTAAACAATAAACGGATACACTTTTATGCATGCGCGATACTCCAAAAGAGCAAGATCGTGCATGGAAGTCTCCACATGCTTAGATAGCGGATTACATTGAGCGAAGACTAATGATCAACATTTCACTCTATAATGCGTATGTCCAGGTGAACCTCCTTGGAATCCCCGTGCACCGCATTGGCGGGTAAAGTATGCCATGGGTTTTCCAAGTCCACATTGGCGGGATAGTCCCAGCTCCCCAGAGTCCAAGTCCGTTCGATGAGGCCGGTGTCACCGCCCACGTGACCCAGAGGGGTAGTAACACTGACCACACACCCGTACATCGGCCTCGTGTCAGTGTCAGCGTCAGCGGCGTCGCCCCTGACACACATTACAGAGACGGGACGGCGGCCTGCGCGGGCCTCGCCGGTGCCCACGATCAAGAGGAAGACACTGCATCCTCCTCCGAGACTAGCAGGCGGCGGTGATCCTCCAGCGACTCCGGCATGGTGAACGGGTAGCACGTCTCGTACTTGATGTTCTCCGCAAAGGGCCAGCAGTGACCGCGGCACGCATCCGTGAGGTGATGCACCATGTCCGCCGGCGAGCCACAAAACGGCAACGGGCACTCATAGTAGTTGACGAAGGGCTCCTTGGAGGCATCGACCAGGCCATCCATGAAACGGGAGTGGCTGTAGGGGACGTTGCGCCAGTTGAATATATGAGCAAGTTACTATGAGATTTAATCCAAATAAGCACAAAATAAATCATGACGGCTATAATAGAGATGAAACTAATCATGTGGACTAGCATAGTAGTAGGATACAGAGTAGAAACATGAATTCTACCACGATTTCGAACAGGAAGGACAGAAACACATACGGTGCAATGGGAGCAGAACCGTTGGCGTTGAGGTTGTCGCCCATGTCGTTGAGGAAGAGGTTGCCGAGGTCGGGGAAGAAGTCATCATCGGTGAAGTCATGGCTGCTAGCAGTCGCGAGAGTGCGCTCCCCAAATTTCAACAGCGCCCGCCGAATGTAGCGCAGGAGGGAGTGGCTGGAGGGGACGTTGCGGCCGCTGAATGGAGCGCAGGAGTAGTGCACGAAGCAGTAGATGGTGTCCTTAGTCTCTATCTATATTTATATTTATACTCTTATAGAAAACCGAGTTGGTGATGATGGTATGCCTTCCATCTTGTAATATAGACCGTCCGATCTATATCTGACGGATAGAAAGCCAACTATGACAATTTTACAAAAGATACCCACACCTCTCTCCACATTTACAGATAAGGCCTTGCCTCGTTCATCCTTATCTCCCACAACCTCGTGCTCCTCCCTATGTCGCTATCTCTACTACTCGAATAGTTCTGCGCTGTCTGCTGCACGCCCGGCTAAACACGCCTCCTCGCCTCCATCATCACCAACTGAGTCTTTCATAGGAGTAAGAGTAGAGAAAAAACCGAGTTGGTGATGATGGTGTGCCGTGCAATGCACGGGCATCTTGCTATTTTTTTGCATATAAGTCCAAACACCACGTAGACACGGTCTTTGAGCACGGTTCATAGTCGTTCCACGCTCGGGCATTGAAGTTTGTAACTATTTTAGATTAGAATATACTACTCCTCCAGTGCTAGTAGTAGAGCAGAGTCCTACTCTACTACTCTACTCAAGCAAGTTAGGGCATAGTACTATAGTAGGTACTGTAGGGAGTACCAGTACTGTGATCACTCAAGCAAGTTGTCTGGCATCGACATGACCCTACGCTGCTGGTATGTGTCTCGTAAGTCAAGCGGCGTGCTGTAGTCATCATCACCTGTCCACTTCCCGTAGCACATATTCGCTTCTCCATCTTTGTCCGCACATAATCTCGTCCAATCTTCCATCCCCGCTAAGGCGCCTCCCCCCTCGTCCGAAACCCAAGCACTAACAATGGCAGAACCGAGCAGCGTCCGCCGAAAGAGTGGCTGGAATTCGCTCCCCATAGAGGTAATCAAGCTCATTGTGTCGCATGTGGACAATCTTAGTACCATGCCGCTCGCCGCGTGCTCGTCGGGGCTGTACCATTTACTCAAAGACCTCAGGCCGGAGCTTTTTAAGCCATCTCTTTGCTTGCTGATTCCGCCTGATCTTCAGAAACGGCATGTCACGTATCATAACGATCGTAGGGTGGTGAGCATCAACCCCCTTGACTGTGATCCGATCCCCGTCAGCCTCAACTACATTAACAGTATGTACTGGGTCGGCATGAACACGTCTTGGATGGTGCTCGTCGACGGTCGCGGCAGCTGGACGCTCGTGGAGGTCTACACCCGGCGATTGATCCCCCTTCCTTCGATTAACACTCACTGCTTTGGCATCGCGGCCCAGAATACTCGGAATCTTACAGTAGCCAACATGATACCAAGTTTGATTTGCTCAAGGTTGTAATCTGCCGAGTGCCCACGAGATCTGCCAATTATAAAGACTTCAGGCTAATTGCGTTCTTCAACCGCGGTCTCGCCTATCTGACAGGTCACTGCGGTAAGTGGATAAATCTGCACGTCCATCGCAGGATCATACATCCTCCATGGTTCTCTGATGCCATTGAACACAACGGCTTCATTTACGCTGTCGACTCCTTCTATGGCTGGACGTATTGCTGGCCTACTCCAGTCATCGCTACAAACGGCTGTTACAGCAGTATGTTACTTTCCTATGATATCATGATCGCTTGCTTATATTACTGTCAACATTTACTGAAAAAATTTCATGCTCATAACACGCTGTTCTTAAGATTGACTAAATCAAGAGCCCTTTTTTATTTGACTCCAACTTGATATGATGTTGTAGGCCGCTTGGTGTCCCTACCCTTCCTAATCCCAGAACCTTTCAAAGGAAAGCGGCATGGCAGTTGCAGGTGGTTCCTGGCTCGATCAGACGACGGCAAAAGATTGATGATCGTTCACACATATCGGACGTGTTGTTTCACAAAATACAATCATAGTCACTGCAAGGTCTTTGAGCAGGATCCTAGCTTCTCTGGGCCTTCAGGAATTTTTGACTGGAGGCTGGTAAGTAGCCTTGGTACGCTCTCTATTTGTCGGACTGAATTATCCGATTAACTAGGAGATAACCGAAGGCAGGGATCATGATGGCAGCACGGTTTCATTCATCAGGCAAAATTGTGTGTACACAGCATACCATGCATCTCTGCATGCACCATACCCTGATATGTGCCGCCAAGCTCTGCAGCCCAAAGTAGAAGAGAGGGTCGCAAGTATCAGACTTCGACCTGCTGGCTGGAGTTTCCCCCGTCAGGCACCCATCTGGTTCAAGCCATCAGCCAATCTCCATAGCTTAATAAATAGTAACATCTAACTGAGCCAGTTAGTTAGATGCGTACACTTGTGTAGTAGGATCTTTATTTAGTTTGATGCATACACTTGTTCTTTTTTGGTAGCCCTTTTGTAATGATGGCTGATATTTGGTTTGGAAGAGAGAGCTGCGTCTTCACTCTTCTAGCCTGCTTACTGCTTCTGTTGCACCCCCTGCCCTGGTTGCTGCTGCTGTTTTCAATGTACAATCAGTAGTATATTTCATCTGTTGGTTGAATAAATGTGTTGTTAGAATTACAAACACAATGTTTTGGAAGTCGTTGCATGGTTCGATCCTTTAGTGCCCCATACCGTATGTAGCTCATACTATTTTTCGTACGGAACACATTTTCCACATGTTGATAACATGCAGCCCACTGATGAAGGCCCAATAGAGAAGCCCATAATTAACTGGAAGGGAGGCTCTCACATGAATCTGGCCCAGGTACATGCTCATGGTCCCCTAAACATAAATAAGTAAATAAATAAATAAAGCTAAATGCTCATGCACTAGTTCTTTGGGAAAATAGGTAGCCCAGTATTTCTTTTTGAAGTATACCCAAGCTAGGCCTATTTGTTTTCTCCGAATTACTGGGCTGCAAATCTTTCAAGGAGGGATGCATTCCGTCCTGGCCAAAGAGTATGGTCAATGTCCGTTAAAAGTAGTATCAAAAGGGGTTGAAAAGTCCAAAAAATTTATAGCAAATGGGATATTAGTTTCTTTTTTTGTTTTTGTTCTTCGCTAATATCTTATACGTATTTCATTGGATTTAACATGACATAGTACTAATTTATTTTTAAATTTGTTTTAGTATGGCTATTAATTTTTGGATTAAGAATATTTCGTTCCCCAGCAAATATTTGCGAATTCTCAAAATTTCCCACATAGTTAGTTAAATTTTTTGACCCTGGTACTGACCCGAAAATGGCCACCAATTCTAAAAATGGAAAATGGGATGAAATAAATTCCATATGAATTAGAAAATGAGTAAAAATTATAAAAATAATAGCAAATGGGCTGTACACGCCACAGATTTCGAGGCTGACTTGTTTACGCAAGGCTTTGTCAGTGAACACACGATTCTAGCAGCAGTGACTGTTGGATGTCCATCCAACGGCCGACATGCTTCTTCAATCTCTGATCTTCACGCTCTAGCCGCCTAAACTAGCGCCGGCGGGACTGCCTGCTCCCTCCTCTTGTGTCCTGCTGTGATGCCGCGCAGGCTTCCCCGGCCCACCCTACTCCCTCCGCTGGCCTAGCCGCACGCAATCAACTGCCTCCTTATTACACGAAAAAAATGATTCCTCCCACTGACATCTGGGGCGCACCGGTTGGGAGGCTGACCTGTGGGCCTACTAAGTTGACGCTTACGCAGGGCTTGTCAACTTAGTCAACAAACGATTCTAGCAGCAGTAACCGTTGGATTTGAATCGAACGGTCCTGCTGCTTCTTCAATCGCTGCTCTTCTTGCACCAGCCGCGCAAACCAGCGCCAGGGAGACCGCCTGCTCCTGCCTCTAGTGGCCGGTTGTGCTGCCGTTGAGGCCTCATAGCCCCCTACTACTCCCACCGGTAGCCAGGCCCTGCGGCGACGGCAGCCTCACACCGCAGCCGAACCAGTGAACCCTCATACTCCTCTCCGCATGGGCATCCACTGCCGCGTCTTCCCCGGCTCCGCGTCGTCCCCTTCCTAGGCCTCGCTGCTGTCCACCGCCTTGGTGCTCTCGGCGCGGCGTGGTCAATGTGGTCAACAACATTCCATCAGAAGAGTACTGTATGTGGAGAGGCTGACAGCTGGGTCCACGGCCACATCCCAGTTTTTTTGTGATTTGCCAAGTAAGTCGCTTTGTCAGGCGTGTTGGGCTGCAAATCTTTCAAGACGAGGACAGCTTTCATTCGGCTAGCCGAGAAAATGGCCCATCAGTAATGAGAAATGGGTTGTACATTTTTAAAACACATCAAACCGGCAATTAGTTTCAAATATCTTTTTTTTTCATTTCGAGATTTTAAATTACATTATTCTTTATGCGTTGAGAATTTGATGGATTTTATATTGATATACATTTATTTTTAAAATCAGTTTGAATGTGAATCGAAATTTCGGGATTAAAAATAGTTCAGACTGCACCGAAATTTGCAAAATTTCGTATAATTTTGTAACCGTGGCCACAATATGGGCTGTAATGCTAACAAAAAGAATATGGGCTCCAAAAAAACCTTAAGAATTAGCAAATGGGCTATAAATTATTAGAAATAATGGCATATGGTTTGTATGTTGTTTTCCACAGATTTGAGGCTTTCCTAAAAAAAGGTTGACGCACAAGCAGTGACTGTTGGATGGCCATCCAGCGGCCGTCGTGCTTCTTCAATCTCTGCTCTTCCTTCTCCAGCCGCTCAAACAAGCGCCGACGGGACTGCCTGCTCCCTCCTCCCCGCGGCAGGCTCTGCTGCCGCGCAGGCCTCACCGCCCCACCGTACTCCCATCACTGGCCTAGTCATCCCTCTACTCACCCACACCTGCTGTTATTCTCCGGCGACGACAGACGAACCAGTAAACCCTCGTACAGTCGTACTCCCCTCCACGTGGGAAACAACTACCGAGTCTTCCCTGCCTCCGTGTCGTTCCCTTCCTAGGCCTTGCCATCGTCCACCGCCCTGGTGCTCTCGGCGCGGCCTGGTCAACATGGTCAACGACCGACATGCATCTGAAGTGGACTGTACATGGAGAGGCCGACAGCTGGGTCCACGGCCACACGCAAGGAAATGCCTCCTTATTACGTGCAAAATAATGATTCCTCCACCTGACATCAGGGACCCACCAAAAGGGCCTCTGTATTTCGCGAAAAAACGTTATCGCCGCTGACAGCTCGGACCCACCAGCTATATCTTTGCAAGCAAGGAAGTGCCTCCTTATTACGCACAAAAAATGAATACTCCCCCTGTTAGCTGGGACCCAGTATAGTGGCAGGCTGACTTGTGGGCCTACTAAGTTGACGGGGACGGAGGGCTTTGTTAACTTAGTCAATATGAACGATTCTAGCTCCAGTGACCATATGATGTCCATCCAACGGCCGTAGTGCTTCGTCAACCTCTGGTCTTCTTGCTCCAGCCGCCCAAACCAGCGCCGGTCATGCCTCGTGCTCCTGCCTCCCGTGGCCGGCTACGATGCGGCGGAGGCCTCACCGCCGCCTACTACTCCCACCGCTGGCCAGGCCATCCCTCTACTCACCCACACCCCCTGTTATTCTGCGGCGATGGTAGCCTCACACCACAGCGAACCAGTGAACCCTCGTACTCCTCTACGCATGGGCATCCACTGCCGCATCTTCCCCGGTCCGCATCGTCCCCTTACTAAGCCTCATCGTCGTCCATCGCCCTGGTGCTCTTGGCGCGGCGTGGTCAACATGATCAAGGAACGGCTTCCATCGGACATGGACTGCACGTGGAGAGGCTGACAGCTGGGTCCATGGCCGCAGCAAGGAAGTGCCTCCTTATTACGCGCAAAATAATTATTCCTCCACCTGATAGCGGGGACCCACCGGATGGGCCACCGTATTTCGCGAAAAAAACGTTTCATCGTGATTGCTGGGACCCACTAGCTACATCTTCGCACTCAAGGAAGTGCCTGACAGTCAGGACCCACCTTGTCGAAGCGTACATAGCGTTGTCATTCTGGTCGTGAACGTGTACGTACATATATACTGGTGGATGTAGAGGTGTGCACGTGTCGTAGTAGAGGCACGCACGTAGCATGTACACATACGTACAACGGCCAGGGTGCAAGAAAGAAAATACTGCCACGTATGTGTACATACTGGCGGGGTCTCAAACGCCTACTCGCGCATATATACGTATGGCTAGGGCTCGTGTACATTGGCTAGGTCAGAACAGAGAAACATCGTTGTCGTCGTGTTCATGGGGATCCAACCGGCTGGGTCGGAACAGAATGTGTGGTCGTGTTCATCGGGAGGGCTTGGACAGAACAGGCGATGGAAACGAGGCCTAGCGTACCGCAGAATGGAGGAAACGGCCTTGTGTTCGACCGTCCACGTTCGAAACGGGGTCCTGTTGATCGGGAGGGGTGTGGCGTACCGCAAAACGGACGAAACGGACCTCCTACGATCGAAACGGGGGTCCTGTTGATCGAGAGGGGTCTGGCATACCGCAAAACGGAGGAAACGGACGTCCTACGGTCGAAACGGGGGGTCCTGTTGATCGGGAGTGGTGTGGCGGACCGCAAAACGGACGAAACAGACTTCTGTTGGAGCGCTATGGTCGAAACGGGGGTCCTGTCCATCGGGAGGGGTGTGGCATACCGCAAAATAGGACTCCACGGGATATTGTTCATCTCCACCGTCGACCTCCTCCAGCCTCCACGGGCTACCATCGACCTCCTCCAGCCTCCATGGGCTCCTGTTCATCCAGCCTCCACCACGCGCTACTCCACCGGCTACTGTTCAACCACCCCTCCACGGGCACCCCCTCCACCGTCTACTATTCATCCAGCCCTCCACACCACAGGGTCCTATTCATCCACCCCTCCACGAGCACCCCTCCACCATCTACTGTTCATCGAGCCCTCCACACCACGGGGTCCTGTTCATCCACCCCTCCATGTGCACCCCTCCATCGTCTACTGTTCATCTAGCCCTCCACACCACGGGGTCCTGTTCATCCACCCCTCCACGGGCACCCCTCCACCATCTACTGTTCATCCAGCCCTCCACACCACGGGGTCCTGTTCATCCACCCCTCCACGGGCACCCCTCCACCGTCTACTGTTCATCCAGCCCTCGACACCACGGGGTCCTGTTCAACCACCCCTCCACGGGCACCCCTCCATCGTCTACTGTTCATCCAGCCCTCCACCACACCACCGGGTCATGTTCATCCAGAGGCAACGCCACCACTCACTATTCATCCACCCCCCCCCCCCCCGCAATGCTCACTGTTCATCCAATCGATCGGCTTCAGTTAGCAGTAGTAGCGAAGGAATCGCTCGATCGGGTTCAGTTAACAGCCATCGATCGATCGCTCGGGTTCAGTAACGTGTAGCCTGCAGTGCAATCGCTCGGGTTCAGTTAGAGCCCAACGCCTCGCTCGGGTTCAGTTAGAGACAACGCCTCGCACACACACGCGTACGTATACGAGAGAAACGCGCATCACTCGGCCCCCGACCACCCACCGTAACCGGGAACTGCCTGAAATTTTCCTCGCCCTCGCTTCTACCACGGTTTTTTCCGTCATGGATGGCCCAAAGAATGTCATGCAGCTGCGTCTCCGGCCCGCCCAGGACGAAAAGCCCATTTTTTGTCATGATTTTTTGTCATAGAAGTAGGAGCCCACCACATCTATGATGATACCGGGTTTTTTCACAATTATCGTCATAGAAGTGTCATATGTATGATAGGAAAAAAAATTCGTTCGGCCCAAAATGTCACGGATGTGTCTTTTTTTGTAGTGTCACTACGGCCCGGGGCAACACGCAAGACCTGCGAGACATATTGGAAAACAACCCAGGACAACCAAGATCGATCTACGGATCACAGGGGCGCGCCACTGATCGTTATGCCGGATATAATACTGATAAATCCGACCGGGCCGAACACAACCGACCAGACCTAATCGGACTGCGCCGCGACATAGCCCGGCACAGAGGCGCAGCACCCCCCCTCTGCTTCACTGATGAAGTAATGGAACATGAATTCCCAGAAGGGTTTAAACCCGTCAACATCGAGTCATACAATGGCACAACAGTCCCCGCGGTGTGGATCAAACACTTTCTTCTCCACATTCACATGGCCCGCGGTGATGACCTACACGCCATCAAGTATCTCCCACTCAAGCTTAAAGGGCCAGCCAGACAATGGCTGAATAGCCTGCCTGCAAACTCCATTGGCAGTTGGGAAAATCTTGAGGATGCATTCCTCGATAACTTCCAGGGCACCTACGTGCGACCACCGGATGCTGATGACTTAAGTCACATTACCCAACAGCACGGAGAGTCAGCCATGAAATTTTGGACTTAGTTCCTAACCAAAAAGAACCAAATTGTCGACTGTCCGGATGCTGAGGCACTGACGGCCTTTAAGCATAATATCCGCGATGAGTGGCTTGCCCGACACCTCGGGCAAGAAAAACCGAAGTCCATGGCGGCCCTCACGACACTAATGACCCACTTTTGTGCGGGTGAGGACAGCTGGCTAGCTCGTAGTAACATCGTGCCAGGAAACTCTGGCACTTCAGATATCCATGACAGTAACGGAAACCCATGGCGTAATAGACACAAACGTCGAAACAATGGCGACAATGCCGAGGATACGGCAGTCAATGCCGGATTCAGCAACTCCAAATCCGGTCAGCGGAAGAAGCCGTTCAAAATAAACAAGCCGGGATCGTCCAGTCTGTACCGCATACTCGACCGCTCATGCCAGATTCACGGCACCCCCGACAAACCAGCCAATCACACTAAAAGAGATTGCTGGGTGTTCAAACAGGCCGGCAAGATAAATGCCAAGAACAAGGACAAGGGGCTACACAGCGATGATGATGAGGAGTCCCGACATCTGAACACTGGGGGACAGAAGAAATTTCCCCCCCAGGTGAAAATGGTGAACATGATCTATGCCACTCACATCCCCAAACGGGAGCGAAAGCGTGCACTTAGGGACGTCTATGCGATGGAGACCGTCGCCCCAAAGTTCAACCCATGGTCATCCTGCCCGATCACCTTTAATCGTAGGGACCATCCAACCAACATCCGTCACGGCGACTCAGCCGCATTGGTCCTTGACCCAATCATCGACGGATTCCACCTCACGCGAGTCCTCATGGACGGTGGCAGCAGCCTGAACCTGCTTTATCAGGACACAGTGCGCAAAATGGGCATCGATCCGTCGCGGATCAAACCCACCAAAACCACCTTCAAAGGTGTAATTCCAGGGGGGTAGAGGCCCGTTGTACGGGCTCAATAA
The DNA here is from genome assembly GCF_018294505.1 of Triticum aestivum. Lineage (NCBI taxonomy): Eukaryota > Viridiplantae > Streptophyta > Magnoliopsida > Poales > Poaceae > Triticum > Triticum aestivum. Next base: position 116,531,447 of record NC_057795.1, on the reverse strand, counting down.
CACTGGAAGTGGTCTTCCGATCTCCGGATAACTTCCGAAGCGAGGAGTTAATCTTTGACATCGTCCCTTTCCGTAGTGGCTATCATGCACTACTTGGACGAACAACGTTTTCTCAATTCAATGCGGTACCACACTACGCATACCTCAAGCTCAAAATGTCAGGACCTCGCGGGGTTATAACAGTCAATGGAAACACAGACCGCTCCCTCCGTACGGAAGGGCACACTGCAGCCCTCGCGGCAGAAGTACAAAGCAGCCTCCTTCGACAAACAACCAATTCGGCAACAACAACCCCGAATATTTTCAAGTGAGTCCAGAGCACCCCGCAATAGGACCGTCTGGCACGCCAGGAGCTTGATTAGCAATCCGGCCTCCACCCCAGCCCCATTCAGGCGGCGCTCATGCCACGCGTACACAAATACACGCTTACAATACCATAGGCATAGGTGGAGGCGAGACGACCATGTGGCCTACAGTGCGGTTCAGCCGCCATGAGGCCTGCACACCATTTTTTTCTTTCTTTCAGGACCCTACTTTTGGGCAGCCCCTTCAGAGAGATCGGATAACCTGACTCATCACAGGAGGGAACACCAAGGAGGCAAGTGGCTTTGCACACAAGGGAGTACCCAGGTGGTCTCTTTTAATGATCGTTATACCTGTTTTATGTACCTACATACAGCCTGCCCTTGGATAGGACATGTCAAATGGCCCTATTTGTTTTTGCTTAATGCATTAATTGTCAACATACGCCTTGACGCATTATACAAATAACAATGGGAAACGATATACCAGTGTCAGCTTCTTACCAATATCTTCATATTTTCCCTGGAATATTTATTTAATATTGCATCCGTACATTTTGGTACGCTCAATTTGCCAGGGGCTTCTTATCGAGCCCCATAACATGGCAAGAAAAGTACGAACACTTTCGATAGTGCGGCACCCCAAACTTATAGCATTATATGCATCAGCTCTGAATCATGTCTTGGGTGAATAGTCGGGTTAGCCCGGCTCCCTTGTTTTGGTACCTTATGTTCTGTTATATCGGCTAAGGTAGCGCAGGGAGAACTACTGCGATTGTGTCCCGGTTCTTCCGGACGAGCACCTCAGTAGAGAAAGCTGAAAACTGACCGTCATGATGCGGCGAGAGCTGGTCGCTGTTCGCGAGGTACTAAATCCTTAAAGATTTTTTTCCGCTTAAGGCGAGGAGTCGGCGTTGCCTGATTTAGGCGTGTATAGCGCCCCAGTTCGGCCTTCCGAAATACTAGGGGCTTCGCCAAAATTTAAAATTATAGACTTCTATGGCCAAGTGAGAGTTATAAAGCCGAATAGTCCGATTGCCTTGTTCGCTGCACTAAACACCTCCTTAAAGGACCAAGAATTTGGATAAAGAGTGTTTGGGTTTCCACGAATACCCCAGTACTAGTTACAAGGGGGCGGAAGCCGACGACTGGCCTACTTTCAGATTTTGATAAACGGCCACAGAGAATGTAATATTTTAAATCAAACTAAGTGTTATATAGCACAAACAAACCTGTTCTCATATTACAAAGACGACAGGAGTACATTCACTCAAAAATTATGTTCTTAGGACATTCATTTGCCACTAGCCGAGCGCCTTTCATAACACCATCATAATATTTCTCAGGGTAGCGATGCTCCTTACCCTCTGGGGGTCCATCCTTCATGAGCTTCTCAGCATCCAGTCTGGCCCAATGCACCTTCGCGCGGACAAAGGCCAACTGGGCACCTTCAATACAGACAGACTGCTTGATAACTTCCAGCCGTGGACATGCATTCACCATCTGCTTTATCAGGCCAAAGTAGCTGCGGGGTAGGGGCTCGCCAGGCCACATCTGGACTATGAGGTCCTTCATGGCCCGTTCAGCCACATTGTGGAGTTCGATAAGTTGCTTCAGTTGGTCGCTTAGAGGCATCGGGTGTTCGGTTCCAATGTATTGGTACCAGAACAGCTTCTCTGTTGAGCTCCCCTCTTCAACACGATAGAACTCCACGACATCCGAAATGCTGCTTGGCAGATCTGCGAAAGCTCCTGGAGAGCTCCGAATTCGAGTAAGTAACAAAAATGACTCCTCCACATGCTTGCTTTGCATAAAGAATGCCTTACCCTCCGCTATCTTCTTGGCCACCTGGATCTCCTGGAGGGCCTTTTGGGCTTCGGCCTTGGCGTCAGTCACACTCTGGAGGGCCTTCGCAAGCTCAGACTCTTGCGTCTTGAAGTCATGCTCCAAGGACTCGAACTTCTTGCCGAGCTCCTGGAGCTCTTGATGTACCTCTCCCACCCGAGCTTCTTGCTTCTCGCGCTCGGTACGCTCTGTAGCCGCCTTAGCTTTGGTCGCGGACAACGCTTTCTTTAGGGCCGCCACTTCGGTCGTGGCCCCTATCAAAAACCATGATGCTTTTTGTTAGCATCATCACTTTTTTCTCCTCTATATGACACACAGACGGGGTTTCACTTACCTTTGTTCTCCTCGAGCTGCTTCTTCATGAGGTCGAGCTTTTCTTCGGCATGCCCCAATTCGCGCTTGAGTCCGGCAACCTCAGCCGTGTGCACAGCGGCGGTCAGCAGCAATGCCTGTTTGTTCACAAAGACAAGTACTATTAGCTTCCTGTGGTTTTTTAGTTGACCCTCCGTTTGGCTTTTTCTCCCAAACACCAACCGGAGTATCAGGGGCTACTGTCTATTGGGTGATATTTCCTCACACTTTTTTGTTACTTACTTCAAAGCCTGTTAGTAGGCTGGTGCAGGCTTCGGTCAATCCGCTCTTGGCGGACCGAACCTTTTCAATCACCGCACTCATAAGAGTAAGGTGCTCATCATTAATGGAAGCGCCTCGAAGCACTTCCAACGAATTATCCGATGCCTCCGGCTGGGTGGAGGTCATCGGCACGGTTGGCTCGCTCTCCTTCACGAGGGGCTGCCTTCTAGAATCCAGAACCTTTGGAGGCTCCGGTGCAGTAACCGGCTGGGAGCCAGACTTGCTATGGCTCCCGTCAGCATAATCCATGGGGGTCTTACCCCCCATGCGCCCGGTGTCTGGGATCTCGCCTTGGGGCGTCTTCGGAGCCGTCGCCTCCTGCTCCGGTATCCTTCGTGACGACACCTCAGTGTCATCCGTAGGTCGCGGGGAGGTGGCCGTCGGGAGTGAATTCATCTCCGACTCGCCCAAAGACTCCTCCGAAGAGGTTGCCCCGAGATTGGACCCGGCCGGACTGCATATACGTGTTCGGCGTTATTGAAAGCCATAAGGTCAAAACCGCACAAAAAAATATTGCATAATGCAGATACTGACGACCTCGCCCGGGGTTTGCCCCGGGGCAGCCACTCCTCGTCGCTATAAGTAGCGGATGAGGAGTGATCTAGAAGGGCCGCCTTTCCCTTCTTCGGCGTCCCCGCCTCCCCCGACGGGGCGGCCTTCCTTTTCTTCTCCTCCCTAGTACGGGGAGGGGGCATTTCTTCATGTTTTCCCCCATCTTTGGGGGGGGGGGGAATCTTCCTCGTCATCTTCGGATGACGATTCAATCACGGCCTTGCACCAGAGACCTTTTCTGGTCCCCGCGTCCGCCTTCTTGGACCCTTCGGCCCCCTCGGTTGAGGCGTCCTTCCTCTTTCTCTCCTCCCCTTCATGGGAGGAGTGTGCCTCATCATCTTTGGGCAAGGTGTCGGGCGCGGACAGTCAATCCGCTCCGCCGAAGACCCTTCTGGGTCCCCGTGGCCTTCTTTTCGGCCTTTTTTCTCTGGCACCTTGTAAGGCGCCGGAACCAGCATCTCCGCCAGGAGTGCGTATACTGGGTCCTCAGGCAATGGAGCCGGACAGTCAATCCACTCGGCCGTATCCAGCCAATCCTGTTTGGTCAGCATAGTGACTTAAAAATCCTCCCCCGCATGTACTAGGGAGGGAACATCATTTATAGTCAGAGAACTTACCGGACTGGCGAGGCGCCTTGTGCTGAGCCCACGGTCCTCGGAAAGGGGAGGAGGAACTTCACCGGTCTTGAACAGCACCTTCCAAATTTCTTTGTGCGTTGTGTCGAAAAGCTCCAGCAGCATCAGGTGTTCGGCCGGGTCGAACTCCCACATATCAGATGCCCGTCTCTGACATGGGAGAATCCGGCGAATGAGCATGACCTGGACCATGTTGACGAGCTTGATCTTATTGTCCCTCATACTTCTGATGCAGGTCTCGAGTCCGGTCAGCTTCGTGGGTTCGCCCCAGGCAAGGCCCTTCTTCTCCCAAGAAGTGAGACGCATGGGGATTCTGGATCTGAGTTTGGGGGCCGCCACCCAGTTGGCCTCGCGCGGCTCGGTGATGTAGAACCACCCTGATTGCCACCCTTTTATGGTCTCCATGAAGGAGCCGTCAAGCCATGTGACGCTGGGCATCTTGCCCACCATGGCGCCTCCGCACTCCGTCTGTTGGCCGCTCAAGATCTTCGGCTTCACGCAGAAGATTTTTAGCCACAAGCCAAAGTGAGGCTTGATGCGGAGGAAGGCTTCGCACACGATGATGAACGCCGAGATGTTAAGGACGAAATTCGGGGATAGGTCGTGAAAATCTAGCTCGTAGTAATACATGAGCCCGCGAACAAATGGGTGGAGTGGAAATCCTAGTCCGCGGACGAAATGAGGGAGAAATACTACTCTCTCCCGAGACTTTTGGGTGGGGGTAATCTGTCCCTCTGCCGGAAGCCTGTGCGCGATGCTCTTGGCCAGGTATCCGGCCTCCCGAAGCTTGGTAATGTCCTCCTTTGTGACAGAGGAGGCCATGCACTTGCCTCCCGCTCCGGACATGCTGCGGTCTTACGGAGAAGGTGAGAACTTGGGTGCTGGGGCTCGAGGGTGCGAGAACGGATGAGCAAAGGAGGAAGAAGGCGTGGGTTACAATGGGGGATCCTTGTCCTTTTATAAAGGCAACGCAGAATGTGCACCTCCCCACTTGCCCCTCTAAATCATTTATTTTCCAAGCGCCTCGATAGATGGCGCTGGTTGGGTTACCCATACCCGTATTGATGGAGATCCCGCGATAAGGGGACACGATCTCTGCTTTGACAAGACGTGCCAAGGAATCTGCCTCGCAATATGTGCGGAAGCAGGTTGTAGAAAATGATTCGAATAATTACCGGGCCATGGCGTGCTATTACACTACGAAGGACTGTCAGCAGATTAGATTCGTGGATTATTGTTCCCTCTACGGTGGTATGTGAAGAGCCAGACACGACCTTTGTGTTTGGAATTTATCTTGGAGTATTCAGAGATGGAACCCGCCTCGCAATGCCGAAGAGGATCTACGCGCCGGACTCATCATCATTGAAGCCTGGTTCAGGGGCTACTGAGGGAGTCCTGGATAAGGGGGTATCCGGACAGCCGAACTATATGCTTTGGCCGGACTGTTGGACTATGAAGAGATAAGATTGAAGACTTCGTCCCGTGTCCGGATGGGACTCTCCTTGGCGTGGAAGGCAAGCTTGGAGATTCGGATGTAGATTTCCTTCTCTGTAGACCGACTTCGTGTAACCCTAGCCCCCTCTGGTGTCTATATAAACCGGAGGGTTTAGTCTGTAGGACACAACAACAATCATACCATAGGCTAGCTTCTAGGGTTTAGCCTCTCCGATCTCGTGGTAGATCAACTCTTGTAATACTCATATCATCAAGATCAATCAAGCAGGAAGTAGGGTATTACCTCCATAGAGAGGGCCCGAACATGAGTAAACATCGTGTCCCCAGCCTCCTGTTACCATTAGCCTTAGACACACCGTTTGGGACCCCCTACCCGAGATCCGCCGGTTTTGACACCGACTTTGGCCTCGATCCATTTGGTGAATTTATCCACCCTGACTAACAAGTATTTTATCATATGGCTTCCTCCTTTAAGGGGTCCGACCATATCGAGCCCCCAGACCGCGAAGGGCCATGTCATGGGGATTGTTTGTAGAGCGGTGGGTGGCATATGGCTTTGGTTGGCGAAAAGTTGGCATCCGACGTAATGTTGGACGAGATCCTGTGCGTCTGCTCGGGCCGTCAGCCAATAGAAACCTGTACGGAAGGCCTTGCTTACAAGGGCCCAAGCTGCGGTGTGGTGACCGCCGAGTCCGGCTTGAATTTCGGCGAAGAGCAGCCGTCCTTCCTCTTCGGAGATACATCTTAGAAGTACTCCGGTAGCGTTTTTCTTATAAAGCTCTCCCTCATGGACTTTGTAAGCTTTAGAGCGCCGCACAATGTAGCGTGCCTCATTTTGATTCTCGGGGAGTTCTTGCCTATTACGGTAGGCCAAGAAGGGTTCGGTCCATGGGGCGATGACAACCACGATGAGACGGGCCGATGGTGTTATTTCGGTGGTAGAGCCCCTGATTATGTCAGTGTGTTCGGAATCTGGGGTTGTGGTCGGATCTGGACTGGTGTTGCCGCTCTCCCCTTGCCACACCATGGATGGCTTGAAAATCCTTTCCAGAAAGATATTAGGTGGGACGGGGTCGCGCTTAGCACCGATGCAGGCAAGGACATCCGCCGCTTGATTGTTTTCTCGAACCACATGGTGAAATTCAAGCCCCTCGAATCGAGCTGACATTTTAAGGACGACATTACGATAAGCCGCCATTTTAGGATCCTTGGCATCGAAGTCTCCATTTGTTTGAGATATTGCAAGGTTTGAATCCCCAGGCACTTCTAGGCGTTGGATTCCCATGGAGGCAGCCATCCGAAGACCATGCAACAGAGCCTCGTATTCAGCCACATTGTTGGAGTTTGTGTATAATATTTGGAGTACATATTGGTCTGTATCTCTAGTGGGGGATGTTAGGACAACACCTGCTCCTAGATCTGCCAGTATTTTAGAGTTGTCGAAGTGCATGATCCAATTAGAGTATGCGCCGTACTCTTTAGGGAGTTTGGTCTCTGTCCATTCGGCGACGAAGTCCGCGAGTACTTGCGGTTTAATGGCTCACCGTGGTTTATATGTAATGTCGAATGGGAGGACCTCCATGGCCCACATAGCAATCCGGCAGTTGCATCATGGTTTTTTATTATGTCATTGAGTGGTACTTCGGAGGCCACCATGATTGAACACTCTTGAAAGTAGAGTCGTAGTTTTTGGGATGCCATGAAGACCATGTATGCTATTTTTTGATAATGAGGGCACCGAGATTTGCATGGTGTGAGGACAATGGATACGTAGTATACCGGCTTTTGAAGCGGAAATTTGTGTTCGTCCTCCTCTCATTCAACGACGAGCACTGCACTCACAACTTGGTGAGTTGCAGCTATGTATAACAACATGGGTTCGCCAACGTTTGGTGCGGCTAGGATTGGGTTGCTTGCTAAAAGAGCCTTTATTTCTTCTAGTCCGGCCGTTGCCGCATCCATCCACTCGAAGTGTTCGGTTCGTCGAAGTAGGCGATAAAGTGGCAATGCCTTTTCTCCCAATCTGGAGATAAAGCGGCTTAAAGTTGCCATGCATCCAGTTAGTTTCTGGATTTGTTTAAGATCTGTTGGGGTAGCCAACTGTGACAAAGCTCGGATTTTAGCTGGGTTTGCTTCATTCCTCTATTGGAAATGATGAAGCCCAGCAGCTTTCCAGCAGGAACGCCGAAAACACATTTTAACAGATTGAGCTTAATGTCATATGTTCGGAGGTTGTTGAATGTGAGCCTCAGATCGTCTATTAAAGATTCTACATGTCTTGTATTTATGACCACATCGTCCACATATGCTTCAACTATTTTGCCAATTTTTTTCTCTAGGCATGTTTGAATCATGTGTTGGTAGGTGGCACCAGCATTTTTGAGCCCGAAAGGCATAGTGTTGAAGCAGAAAGGCCCACATGGGGTAATAAATGCCGTTGCGTCTTGATTGGACTTCATCATCTTGATTTGATGGTATCCGGAGTATGCATCGAGGAAACATAATGAGTCCTGTCCTGCGGTGGCATCGATAATTTGATCAATGCGGGGGAGAGGGAAGGGATCCTTAGGGCAAGCTTTGTTGAGATCTTTGAAATCGACACATAATCGCCAGGATTTATCCTTTTTTGGTACCATCACCAGGTTTGCTAGCCAGTCCGGGTGTTTTATTTCTCTGATGAATTCGGCTTTGGGTAACTTGGCTAGCTCCTCTCCCATAGCTTGTCGTTTGGGTTCTGAAAAGCTCCGTAGTGTTTGCTTGACCGGCTTATCTCCCTTCAATATGTTGAGGCTATGCTCGGCCAGCCTGCGTGGGATCCCTGGCATATCAGAAGGGTGCCAGGCAAAGATATCCCAATTCTCGTGTAAAAACGCCCGTAGTGCAGCATCGATTGTGGGGTCCAACTGTGCCCCGATGGATTCTATCTTTGTGGAGTCCGTTGGGTGGACTTGGAATTTGACTATTTCGCCCGCTGGTTTAAAGGAGGTGGACTTGGATCGCTTACCGAGTATCATGTTGTCCCTATCCATTATGGAGCATAATGCAGTTAATTCTTCGGCCGCGAGGGCTTAGGATAATGCCTTGAGGGCTAGGGCGGCGGTTTTGTTTTCAGCGCGGAGTGCTATATCCGGATCACTGGCAAGAGTGATGATTCCATTGGGCCCAGGCATCTTGAGCTTCATGTACCCGTAATGGGGTATAGCTTGGAAGCTCGCAAATGCGTCCTGCCCTAATAGGCGTGGTATCCACTATTGAAAGGGGCCACTTGAAATGTTATCTCTTCGGACCTATAATTCTCCGGCGTGCCGAATACCACATCGAGTGTGATATTTCCTGCACATCGTGCCTCCCAACTGGGAATAATTCCTCGGAAGGTCATGCTGTTTTTCTCGATGCGGCTCGTGTCTATTTCCATTTTGTTGAGAGTTTCCTCGTAAATGAGGTTTAGTCCGCTGCCGCCGTCCATGAGCACTTTGGTAAGCCTGAATCTGTCCACGATTGGACTAAGGACCAAAGCGGCTGGTGCCCGGACTGTTCTGAATTGAGGTTCATCACTGGCATTGAATGTTATTGTCGTGTCATTCCAGGGGTTTATTGTTGCAACATGGCAGACTTCGGCAAGGCCGTGGAGTGCTCTCTTGCGCCTGTTATTCGAGGCAAAAGTCTCGAAGACTGTCAATACTATAGTGTTGTTGTTTTCCGTGGGATGATGCTCTGCGGTGTTTTTGATGAGGAGATCCTCGCCGCTCTTGGCCACCTACCGAAGTATCCAACATGCTCTAAGGCTATGTGTTGGTACGGTATCCAGTGTGGTGTGAATTTTGCATGGCCTATCGAGCCATCCCTCCAACACGGTTTTGCGCCCTGTAGTGGGCTTCGATTTCTTCATGATTGTATCGGGTAACCTACGAGGGTACACCCTTTTTGTTCGAACGAGGGGTTTAGTGAGAGCCAGTGGATCCTAAAAGGTTGTCTGAGTTTTCCAGACGCTTTCCATCGCGCAGTACTTCTCTACTATGGTCACCAAGTCAGCGAAGTGTGATACGTGACGGTGATTTATGGCGTTAAGGATTCACTGGTCCGTGCAATTTTTGCAAAATAGTGAGATTATGTCTTCATCGCAACAGTCCTTAACCTTGTTCTTCACGAGGAGGAATCCGGCCCAAAAGTGATGTACTATCTCTTGGGACTGTTGTGTGATGTGGGAAAGATTGCTTGTATCTGGGTGGGTGGGTGGATTTAAGTCCGAACCCTGACCTGATCTGGGACCCAGAGCTTGAGGAGCTTTCGAGCTTAATAGTTCGGGTTCCGGGATGTCAACCAATTTTTCTGGCCCAAAGGTTCGATTCTAAGTTCGGAGTTCGTGGCGTGTCTTCCCGTGAGCAGGTATCCGGCTCGGTGAGCTCGGGAATCCGTACATAGTTCATCCTCAATATAGGGGAAGAGTTGTTGTGTTGCTCCTCCACCACCGCTATCTGATGGGTGATCAGCGGAGAATCAACCTCCCTCTGATCGGGTTTAAGCCCAATCCGATCGTAGTCCATAGCGACTCCCAAGGCGGCGATGCAATCCAGGAGCTCGTTTAAGTATGATAACTCTGTTGGATCCATATGCTTGGCGTATTCCGAGCTGACATGGAGACGATTTTCGATGACCCGAGAAGTCATCGTCGGCTCGACGGCCGAACAGATGGTCATAACGAAGCTGCCCAGCTGGAGGTTTTGGCCTGAGGCCAGGGCTCCCCTAGAGGTGATGTTGTCCTTGATAACAAGGGGAGCCATCAACCCTATCTTAGACGTCACAATGGAACTCTCAATGAAAGCATCAATGTCAGTGTCAAAACCGACGAATCTCGGGTAGGGGGTCCCGAACTGTGCGTCTAAGGCTAATGGTAATAGGAGGCGGGGGACACGATGTTTACCCAGGTTCGGGCCCTCTCTATGGAGGTAATACCCTACTTCCTGCTTGATTGACCTTGATGATTGATGTCTACTACACAACCTTCTTCTTCTAGACGTTGTTGGGCCTCCAAGTGCAGAGGTTTGTAGGAAAATAGCAAATTTCCCTCAAGTGGATGACCTAAGGTTTATCAATCCGTGGGAGGCGTATGATGAAGATGGTCTCTCTCAAACAACCCTGCAACCAAATAACAAAGAGTCTCTTTTGTCCCCAACACACCCAATTCAATGGTAAATTGTATAGGTGCACTAGTTCGGCGAAGAGATGGTGATACAAGTGCAATATGGATGGTAGATAAAGGTATTTGTAATATGAACTTATAAAAACAGCAAGGTAACAAGTGGTAAAAGTGAGCATAATCGGTATTGCAATGCTAGGAAACAAGGCCTAAGGTTCATACTTTCACTAGTGCAAGTTCTCTCAACAATAATAACATAACTGGATCATATCACTAGCCCTCAACATGCAACAAAGAGTCACTCCAAAGTCACTAATAGCGGAGAACAAACAAAGAGATTATGGTAGGGTACAAAACCACCTCAAAGTTATCCTTTTTGATCTATCTATTCAAGAGTCCGTAGTAAAATAACATGAAGCTATTCTTTCCGTTCGATCTATCATAGAGTTCATACTATAATAACACCTTAAGACACAAATCAACCAAAACCCTAATGTCACCTAGATACTTCATTGTCACCTCAAGTATCCGTGGGCATGATTATACGATATGCATCACACAATCTCAGGTTCATCTATCAACCAACACAAAGTACTTCAAAGAGTGCCCCAAAGTTTCTACCGGAGAGTCAAGACGAAAACGTGTGCCAACCCCTATGCAATCACAAGGTCACTGAACCCACAAGTTGATCACCCAAACATACATCAAGTAGATCACGTGAATATCCCATTGTCACCACAGATAAGCACGGCAAGACATACACCAAGTGTTCTCAAATCCTTAAAGACTCAATCCGATAAGATAACTTCAAAGGGAAAACTCAATCCATTACAAGAGAGTAGAGGGGGAGAAACATCATAAGATTCAACTATAATAGCAAAGCTCGCGATACATCAAGATCGTGCCAAATCAAGAACACGAGAGAGAGAGAGAGAGAAATAGAGATCAAACACATAGCTACTGGTACATACCTTCAGCCCCGAGGGTGAACTACTCCCTCCTCGTCATGGATATCGCCGGGATGATGAAGATGGCCACCGGTGAGGGATCCCCCCTCCGGCAGGGTGCCAGAACAGGGTCCCGATTGGTTTTTGGTGGCTATAGAGGCTTGCGGCAGCGGAACTCCCGATCTATTGTTTTCCTCGATGTTTTTAGGGTATATGGAGATATATAGGTGAAAGAAGTCGGTCAGGGGAGCCACGAGGGGCCCAAGAGGGTGGAGGGCGTGCCCAGGGGTGGGCGCGCCCCCTGCCTCGTGGCCTCCTCAAAGCTTCCCTTACGTGTGCTCCAAGTCCCCTGGATTGCTTCTGTTCCAAAAATAACTTTCCCGAAGCTTTCATTCCGTTTGGACTCCGTTTGATATTCCTTTTCTTCGAAACACTAAAATAGGCAAGAAAACAGCAATATGGGTTGGGCCTCCGGTTAATAGGTTAGTCCCAAAAATGATATAGAAGTGTAGAGTAAAGCCCATAAACATCCAAAACATTTAATATAATAGCATGGAATAATAAAAAATTATAGATACGTTGGAGACGTATCAGCATCCCCAACCTTAATTCCAACTCGTCCTCGAGTAGGTAAATGATAAAAACATAATTTTTGATGTGGAATACTACCTAGCATAATTCTTAATGTAATTCTCTTTATTGTGGCATGAATGTTCAGGTCCAAATGATTCAAAATAAAATTTCATATTGACATAAGAAATAGTAATACTTCAAGCATACTAGCTAAGCAATCATGTCTTCTCAAAATAACATGGCTAAAGAAAGTTCATCCCTACAAAATCATATAGTTAGGTTATGTTTCATTTTCATCACAGAAAATACTCGCATCAAGCACAACCCCGGTTTCAGCTAAGCAACTGTTTCATACTTTAGCAATCTCAAACTTTTTTCAACTTTCACGAATACATGAGCGTGAGCCATGGATATAGCACTATTGGTGGAATAGAATATGATCATGGAGGTTGTGTGGAGAAGACAAAAAGGGAGAAAGTATCATATTGACGAGTCTAATCAACGGGCTATGGAGATGCCCATCAATTGATGTCAACATGAGGAGTAGGGATTGCCATGCAACGGATGCACTAGAGCTATAAATGTATGAAAGCTCAACAAAAGAAACTAAGTGGGTGTGCATCCAACTTGCTTGCTCATGAAGACCTAGGGTATTTTGAGGAAGCCCATCGTTGGAATATACAAGCCAAGTTCTATAATGAAAAATTCCCACTAGTATATGAAAGAGACAACAAATGAGACTCTCTATATGAAGAACATGGTGCTACTTTGAAGCACAAGTGTGGAAAAAGATAGTAACATTGTCCCCTTTATATATTTTTTGGGCCTTCCTTTTTTATTTGGCCTTTCCTTTTTCTTTTCTTTGGCCTTTTTTGGCCTTTCTTTTTTAAGGGACAATGCTCTAATAATGATGATCATTACACTTCTATTTATTTACAACTCATGAATTAAAACTCGAAACTAGAACAAGATATGACTCTATATGAATGCCTCCGGCGGTGTACTGGGATGGGAAATGAATCAAGAGTGACATGTATGAAAAAATATGCATGGTGGCTTTGCCACAAATATGATGTCAACTACATGATCATGCAAGGCAATATGACAATGATGATGCGTGTCATGATGAACGGAACGGTGGAAAGTTGCATGGCAATATATCTCAGAATGGCTATGGAAATGCCATAATAGTTAGGTATGGTGGCTGTTTTGAGGAAGATATAAGGAGGTTTATGTGTGATAGAGCGTATCGTATCACGGGGTTTGGATGCAACAGCGAAGTTTGCACCAACTCTCAAGGTGAGAAAGGGCAATGCACGGTACCGAAGAGGCCAGCAATGATGGAAGGTGAGAGTGCATATAATCCATGGACTCAACATTAGTCATAAAGAACTCATATACTTATTGCAAAAATATACAAGTCATCAAAAACCAAGCACTACGTGCATGCTCCTAGGGGGGAGGTTGGTAGGAGTTAACCATCGTGCGCCCCCGACCTCCACACAAGGGAAGGCAATCAAAAGAGCACCCCATGCAATAAATTTGTTACACAACTTTTACTATACGTGCATGATACGGGACTTGCCAACTTCAACACAAGTATTCTTTAAATTCACAATTACATCAACTAGCATGACTCTAATATCACCACCTCCATATCTCAAAAAAATTATCAAGTATCAAATTGATCATAGCATCCAATTCACTTCTATGATAGTTTTTATTATACCCAACTTGGATGCCCATCATTCTAGGACCAATTTTATAACCATAGGAAATACCATGCTGTTCTAAGAAACTCTCAAAATAATATAAGTGAAGAATGAGAGACCATAAATTTCTACAAAATAAAACCACCGCCGTGCTCTAAAAAGATATAAGTGAAGCACTAGAGCAAACGACAAACTACTCCGAAAGATATAAGTGAAGATCAATGAGTAGTCGAATAATTATGCAACTATGTGAAGACTCTCTAACATTTAAGAATTTAAGATCTTGGTAATTTATTCAAACAGCAAGCAAAAAAAATGTCGCGCCAAGCAAAACACATATCATGTGGCGAATAAAAATATAGCTCCAAGTAAAGTTATCGATGGATGAAGACGAAAGACGGGATGCCTTCCGGGGCATCCCCAAGCTTAGGATCTTGGTTGTCCTTGAGTATTACCTTAGGGTTCCTTGGGAATCCCCAAGCTTAGGCTCTTGCCACTCCTTATTCCATAGTCCATCTAATCTTTACCCAAAACTTGAAAACTTCAATCACACAAAACTTAATAGAAAACTCGTAAGCTCCGTTAGTAAAAGAAAACAAACCACCACTTTAAGGTACTGTAATGAACTTATTCTTTATTTATATTGGTGTTAAACCTACTGTATTCCAACTTCTCTATGGTTCATACCCTCCGATACTACTCATAGATTCATCAAAATAAGCAAACAATACATAGAAAATAGAATCTGTCAAAAATAGAACAGTTTGTAGTAATCTGTATCATTCGAATAATTATGGAACTCCAAAAATTCTGAAATAAATTGGTGGACCTGAGTACTTTGCCTATTAATCATCTTCAAAAAGAATCAACCTAAAATCACTCTCCAGTAAACAATGGCAGCTAATCTCGTGAGCGCAAAAGTTTCTGTTTTTTACAGCAAGATCACATAGACTTCACCCAAGTCTTCCCAAAGGTTCTACTTGGCAAAAACACTAATTAAAACATGAAACCATATATAACCAGTGGCTATATGAATTATTTATTACTAAACATGAACAAAAAATAGAGGACAAAAATAATATTGGGTTGCCTCCCAACAAGCGCTATCGTTTAATGCCCCTAGCTAGGCATGATGATTTCAATGATGCTCACATAAAAGATAACAATCGAAACATAAAGAGAGCACCATGAAGAATATTACTAGCACATTTAAGTCTAACCCACTTCCTATGCACATGGATTTTGTGAGCAAACAACTTATGGGAACAATAATCAACTAGCATAGGAAGGTAAAACAAGCATAACTTCAAAATTTTAAGCACATAGAGAGGAAGCTTGATATTATTGCAATTCCTACAAGCATATATTCCACCCTCACAATAATTTTAAGTAGCATCATGAATGAATTCAACCATATAACCAGCACCTAAAGAATCCTTTTCATGATCTACTTGCATAGAAATTTTACTACTCTCAACATAAGCAAATTTCTTCTTATTCGGAATAGTGGGAGTATCATAAGAGACTTGAATACTATAAATTGTTTCCACACTAAAAGAGTAATGTTCAGAAAAAGGGTAATCATAATCATGACAAGTTTCATAAATATAATCATCACTACTTTTTATAGCATAAGTTTCATCACAATAATCATCATAAGTAGCAACTTTGTTCTCATCATAATCGATTGAAACCTCTTCCAAGATAGTGGAATCATCACTAAATAAAGTTTAAACTCTTCCAAATCCACTTTCATATTCATCACAATAAGATTCAACATCCTCCAAAATAGCGGGATCAATACTTACTAAAGTTGACTCTCTTCCAAACTCACTTTCATCAATATAATCATCATAGGTAAGAGGCATGCTATCATCATAACAACTTTGCATATCAAAACTTGGGAGGCTAAAAATATCATCTTCATTAAGCGTAGCATCCCCAAGCTTGGGACAAACATTAATTTAAGAAAATATATTCTCAAATATTTCATCCTCATCAAACATAGCTTCCCCAAGCTTGGGCCTTTCCATATCATAAGCATAATCACTCTCATCATTAATAGTATGGATAGCACCAATAGTATAGCAATTATCATCATCACAATGAGTAGTAGGAGCAACATCATTTGGGAGGGATACCTTTTTACCTTTGCTTTTCCGTTTTTTCTTTTTCTTCCTCACATCATGTGTGGGTTCAACCCTCTTCTTTGAGCTCCTTATTGATGAGATTGGTTGAATAGAAGGCTCCTCCTCGTTACCCGATTCATCATAAGAAATAATAGGAGGATATTGGGAAGTCTCTTACCTTTCATTAGTATTCTCTTCATCTTCTATTTGGTTTCTTTTCTTTAGGTAATTGGCAACATAAGGATTTTCCATGCAATTCATCGCACAATACATATAAATTTCCTCTAGATTAATGTCAACAAAATTCTTAAGGTTAAATTCTGGAATATGCTTAGTTGCACGTTTCAATTCTTCATAACCCAAAAGCAAACTAAGTTCATTATGATGTGCAAGGTAAATCAAGTCATCACAATTTTTGGACATGATTCGATCATGAAACAATTTGCAGCGGAGATTTAAATGACCGTGCTCATTGCAAAATTCACAATTACGGTAAAGATATCTTAAATTTTCAGCACTCTTATCTAGCCTTTCTTGCAACCCTTTAGTTTCTAAATACTTATGCCTCTTGCAAAATATATCTTCTCTATTTGGTGTGTCCATGCAAACTCTATGCACTCCACAAAAATTGACATGCTTATAAGAGACATTTTCATCATGACTAGTGTAATCATCATTAGTATCATGGGTATTCAAAAATTCATACTAACAACATTGCAATCATGCTCATCATTCAAAGATTTAGTGCCAAACATTTTAGAGACTTCTTCTTCTAGCACTTGAGCACAATTTTCCTTTCCATCATTCTCACGAAATATATTAAAAAGATGAAGCGTATGAGACAAACTCAATTCCATTTTTTGTAGTTTTCTTTTATAGACTAAACTAATAACAAAACAAGAAACAAAAAGATTCGATTGCAAGATCTAAAGATATACCTTCAAGCACTCACCTCCCCGGCAACGGCGCCAGAAAAGAGCTTGATGTCTACTACACAACCTTCTTCTTGTAGACGTTGTTGGGCCTCCAAGTGTAGAGGTTTGTGTCACACCCAATATGTGATACTATCCTAAAGATACTCGAAGGTCCCACCAAGGATAGAACCACATATTGAAACGCTTTTGCAAGGTGGATATCATTACATCAACATTACATAATAGATGGGGATACATACAAAAGGCATACAATGCCACACGAATACAACATCACAATACATCATACATAAGAGCACCATCCAACTACGGATGAAACACAAACAGAAACTCAAACGACATCCACCCTGCTAGCCCAGGCTGCCGACCTGGAACCTATCCCCTGATCGAAGAAGAAGCAGAAGAAGAACTCCAAAACAAGTAACATCGCTCTCGCGTCAAGATCATCTCATAACCTGCACCTGCAACTGTTGTTGTAGTAATCTATGAGCCACGAGGACTCAGCAATCCCATTACCATGGGTATCAAGACTAGCAAAGCTTAATGGGAAAGGAAGGGGTAAAGTGGTGAGGTTGCAGCAGCGACTAAGCATGATATGGTGGCTAACATACGCAAATAAGAGCGAGAAGAGAAGCAACGGAACGGTCGTGAAGCTAGAAATGATCTAGAAGTGATCCTGAACTCCTACTTACGTCAAACATAACCGAAAAACTATGTTCACTTCTCGGACTCCGCCGAGAAGAGACCATCACGGCTACACACTCGGTTGATGCGTTTTAATTCGGATCTGGTGTCAAGTTATCTACAACCGGACATTAACAAATTCCCATCTGCCCATAACCGCAGGCACAGCTTTCGAAAGTTTAAACCCTGCAGGGGTGTCCCAACTTAGCCCATCACAACACTCACGGTCAACGAAGGACATTCCTTCTCCCAGGAAGACCTGATGAGTCTCGGAATCCCGGTTTACAAGACATTTCGACAATGGTAAAACAAGACCAGCAAAGCTCCTCGAATGTGCCGACAAATCCTGATAGGAGCTGCACATATCTCGTTCTCAGGGCACACCGGATTGTACAAACTTCTGGTAGGCCAGCCCAGAGTTGCCCCTGGTGACCACCGGCGGCTGACAGGTTGGACTAACACTCACGACGAGCACTAGCCTGGGGGGGATAAATAAAGATGGCCCTCGGGCTCCGGAAACCCAAGGGAAAAAGGGCTAGGTGAGGCAAATGGTAAAACCAAGGTTGGGCCTTGCTGGAGGAGTTTTATTCAAAGCGAACTGTCAAGGGGGTCCCATAAATCACCCAACCGCGTAAGGAACGCAAAATCCGGGAACATAACACCGGTATGACGGAAACTAGGGCGGCAAGAGTGGAACAAAACACCAGGCATAAGGCCGAGTCTTCCACCCTTTACCAAGTATATAGATGCATTAATTAAATAAGAGATATTGTGATATTCCAACATAATCCTGTCCATCATGGAGCAATCTTCAACTTCACCTGCAACTAACAACGCTATAAGAGGGGCTGAGCAAAGCGGTAACATAGACAAGCAACGGTTTGCTAGGAAGGGTGAAAAGGTTAGAGGCTGACATGGCAAATTGGGTGGCTTGAAGAACAAGTGATAGGTAGCGCAACATAGCGATTGAACGAAGCAACTAGCATAGCAATGATAGTAGTGAGATCCAGGGTAATAGTCATCTTGCCTGAAATCCCGCTAGGAAGAAGAACGAGTCCATGAAGAAGACGAACGGATGAAGCCGAACCAAGCGTAGACGAACGACTCCTCACGATCGCAACGAAACGGGAACTATCGAGAAGAAGCACACAACATGGTAAACACACCAGACATACACAAGACATGATGCACAACCAAGCATGATGCATGACAAGGCTACATGAAGCTACTCATGGCAAGAGATGATGCATACAAGAGCAACACATCAAAGCAGGTTTAAATGAGGCCGGAAACAACATCTAACAATTCCGGTACGTCCTCATATGCAAATTTCGAAATTGGTCCAGATCTGAATAAACCTTCTGTTCACGTTGTTAAATAGCAAGTTAAGATGCACCAAGATGATCTACACAAGATTCTAGTCAAGTTACATATAAAGTTCATTTAATTCCGAGCTATGGCCTAGAAGATATGAGCAAAACAAGTTAAACATGGCATTGAAGCAAAATGCATACAAACATCAAGCAAACACACCAAAACAAGGATGCAACATGATAATATGAAACTACATGCAAATTCAAGCAAGTTTCATATAAATCACACTCAAAACGGAGTAACGGTTCAACACATACACTCCATACAAATTTAAAGGACAAGCTGTCCAAAACAGCAACTGGGCATATTACAAGCATCAAAACAATATGCTACAGCACCTCAACAGGAAAAAAAAAGGCATGGACATGATGTACAGGTAATGCATTACAAAACATGAACACTGAGCTATCTCCAGAAATCACTAGAACATGCTCAAAAACACATGGCAAGATTGCATATAATAACAGTTTCAGACTTTGCAGAAATAACATCAGGTTGCAATGTTTAGAGCTATCAAACAACAGGCTACAAGAACTTATCATCGCAAACAAAGGCATGGAATGAATCTACGAATTGCATAGAACAAAAGTCCCTTACTGACCATGATCCAAAAATGATGAGAAGATATGATGGCACCCATGTAAACATGGCAAATGATATGACAGATTCATACATGGCAGGAACAACAATAAGTATGCATGTTGGTGAGCTTGTACCACTCACCACAGAGCAATACATGGCATGACAAGGCAACCAACAGTAAGATTACATGTTTATGAAGCTAATCATTGCAATAACAAGTTCATAGGGTACATGGATCACTAGCAAAACACATGGCAAAACTGAACTTAATGTTAACAGGCTGACAACAACATTATTTAGCAACTTTGGAGCAAGATATGAATAATCTACATCAGTCTATAAATGCAACCAGGGGAATGGATGGATAGAGCATGACATTTATAAGAAAACATCCTTAGTGAATATCTCCAGATTATGCATAGAATGACTTGTAGAAGCAGGTTTACATAGCATCACGGAATAACAGATTGAGCCTAGCAAAACAGTAACAGCAAGTATCCTACTTAACAAGGTTGATGCACTCACTACAAGTCTCACAAAAATACATGGATTTCACCTCTTTAAATATGGCATGATGTAGTTCAAAACACATGTAGAGATCATGCTCATAGGATGCACACACAAAATGCAATGAAAATGACAAATCACCAAGTTATAATAGTTTCAGCAGATTAACATCATATAGCACTCTTGCAACGATGATTCAGGCATCAAGATGAACTCAAACAAACATGGCACAATGAAATGAAATGTAGAGCATCTCACAACAAACATTTTGATATATTGCACGCACAAAACGGAGCTATATGCAACAAGTTATGATGTGATGAATATGGCACCAGAATGCAATGTTTTAGGGACTTGGCAGTTTTTCGGAAAACAAACAGAGTAAGCGGTGGATAGTTATCCAACGCATGGGCGGGATTTAGCGGGCGCTGACCATGGGCCAATGGGCTGGTCGGTGCTGGGCTAGGCCGAAAGAGGCGGCTCTCGACTGACGGGGACGGAGCTGGGCCAGCCCCACGTGGTGGCCCACACGGGTGAGGGAGCGAGGAGGCGCGGTCCTCCTGATCCGATCAGGATCGAGAAGAGCGGCGGCGGCGCGCCAGTGCTCCGGCGAGCAGGCGACGGTGGGGCGAGCGGAGGACGCGGAGGGGGCTCGGAACGGCGCCGGAGGCCGGAGAAGCTCCTGGGCGGCGGTGGCCAGCGGCGATAGCGCCTAGCGCGACGGCGGCGGCGATTCCCTGCGAGAAGAACAGCAGCCATGGCTGCGGGTGATAGAGGGAAGGTGAGACGGGGAGGAAGGAGGAGACAGCGAGGGCAGCGTCCTGGGATCCGGCGGACGGGAACTGCGGCGGAGGGACAATGATGGGGCGCGAGGCACTCGGGAGGCGGAGGAGCTCGCGGGGAGCCAGGCTCCTGCGGCCGCGGGCGGCGGGGCGCAGGGACGGGCGAGCGGCGGCACGCGGGCTGGGGCGTGGCCCAGATCGGGCCCGGGGCAGGCCACACCTGGGTTCCACGGGCTGCGTTGGCGGGAAGCAGGGCTGGGGTGACGTGGAGCGCAGGGAGAGGTGGAGGGCGACGGCGCGGTGGTGGCTGACCACTAGGACAGCGCCAAGTGGCGATGGGAGGCTGGTCGGCGCCGGAAATCAAGGAGGAGGTAGCAACAAGTGGCGGATCTGGGCTGGCCAGGCACAGAAATGGAGGTGGGGGCGGCGGCTGCGAGGTAGGTGGAGGGTTAGGCTAGGGTTTAGCCCGAAAATGGACTAGGAGGGTGTTTAAATAGGGTAGGGGCTAGGTTCTGGGGGTTTTGGGAGGTTTTCGAGCCATACGATCACGATCGTGCGGCCCCGGACGGAGGGGGGACTAGGTGGGATATGACGAGAGGCCTCGGCCTGAGATTAGAGAAGAGAAGTGAGGCCCGGCGACTGTTCCAGAGACCGAAACGTCCGGCGAAAATACCGGCAACAGTGCCGCTATATATTTAACAGTTGGGCTATCAAACGAGCTCCGAATGCGACGAAACTTGACAGGCGCTCTGTCTACACTATAATAAGACCGCACGCCAGTTTTCATCCTATTCCGAGAACATTTTTACGCCACTTATAAAATAATATTTCGGAGGTGCTGCGGGCGCGTGCGAGTGTGGTCTGGACTCCGAACGGACAACGGAGAGAACCGGGGGAACTCGAACGGATGCAAGGTTTGAAAAACATGCAGATGAAATGCAGATGATGACATGGCAAAATGCAACACGCAAGCAAATGAAATGGCAATGAAGGTGAATAATTGGAAGACACCTGGGGCAACGAATCCGGGGCGTTACAGTTTGTAGGACAGTAGCAAGTTTCCATCAAGTGGATGACCTAAGGTTTATTAATTTGTGGGAGGCATAGGATGAAGATGGTCTCTCTCAAGCAACCCTGCAACCAAATAATAAAGAGTCTCTTGTGTCCCCAACACACCCAACACAATGGTGAATTGTATAGGTGCACTAGTTCGGCGAAGAGATGGTGATACAAGTGCAATATGGATGGTAGATAAAGGTATTTGTAATCTGAAATTATAAAAACAACAAGGTAACAAGTGGTAAAAGTAAGCATAAACGGTATTGCAATGCTAGGAAACAAGGCCTAAGGTTCATACTTTCACTAGTGCAAGTTCTCTTAACAATAATAACAAAACTGGATCATATCACTAGCCCTCAACATGCAACTAAGAGTCACTCCAAAGTCACTAATAGCAGAGAACAAACGAAGAGAATATGGTAGGGTACGAAACCACCTCAAAGTTATCCTTTTTTGTCTATCTATTCAAGAGTCCGTAGTAAAATAACATGAAGCTATTCTTTCCGCTCGATCTATCATAGAGTTCATACTAGAATAACACCTTAAGACACAAATCAACCAAAACCCTAGTGTCACCTAGATACTCCATTGTCACCTCAAGTATCCGTGGGCATGATTATACGATATGCATCACACAATCTCAGATTCATCTATCAAGCAACACAAAGTACTTCAAAGAGTGCCCCAAAGTTTCTACCGGAGAGTCAAGACGAAAACGTGTGCCAAACCCTATGCATAAGTTCACAAGATCACTGAACCCGCAAGTTGATCACCAAAACATACATCAAGTAGATCATGTGAATATCCCATTGTCACCATAGATAAGCACGACAAGACATACATCAAGTGTTCGCAAATCCTTAAAGACTCAATCCGATAAGATAACTTCAAAGGGAAAACTGAATCCATTACAAGAGAGTAGAGGGGGAGAAACATCATAAGATCCAACTATAATAGCAAAGCTCGCGATACATCAAGATCATGCCAAATCAAGAACATGAGAGAGAGAGAGATCAAACACATAGCTCCTGGTACATACCCTCAACCCTGAGGGTGAACTACTCCCTCCTCGTCATGGAGAGCGCCGGGATGACGAAGATGGCCACCGATGAGGGATCCCCCCTCTAGTAGGGTGCCGGAACAGGGTCCCGGTTAGTTTTTGGTGGCTACAGAGGCTTGCAACGGCGGAACTCCCGATCTATTGTTTTCCTCAATGTTTTTAGGGTATATGGAGATATATAGGCGAAAGAAGTCGGTCAGGGGAGCCATGAGGGGCCCAGAAGGGTGGAGGGCACTCTCAGGGGGGTGGGCGCACCCACCTACCTAGTGGCCTCCTCGAAGCTTCCCTTACGTGCACTCCAAGTCCCCTAGATTGCTTCCCTTCCAAAAATAACTTTCCTGAAGGTTTCATTCCGTTTGGACTCTGTTTGATATTCCTTTTCTTCGAAACACTGAAATAGGCAAGAAAACAACAATATGGGTTGGGCCTCCGGTTAATAGGTTAGTCCCAAAAATGATATAAAAGTGTAGAGTAAAGCCCATAAACATCCAAAACAGGTAATATAATAGCATGGAACAATAAAAAATTATAGATACGTTGGAGACATATCAATCATATGAGTATTACAAGAGTTGATCTACCATGAGATCGTAGAGGCTAACCCTAGAAGCTAGCCTATGATTATGATTGTTGTTGTCCTACGAACTAAACCCTCTAGTTTATATAGACACCGGAGGGGCTAGGGTTACACAAGGTCAGTTATAGAGAAGCGAATCTACATATCAGAATCACCAAGCTTGCCTTCCATGCAAAGGAGAGTCCTACCCGGACACGGGATGAAGTCTTCTATCTTGTATCTTCATAGCCCAACAGTCCGGCCAATGTATATAGTCCGGCTGTCCGAGTACCCCTTAATCCAGGACTCCCTCAATGATGGTGTTACTTCTATATCTGACGGATAGGAAGGAAACTATGGCAATTTTGCAAAATGATACCCACACCCCTCTCCACATTTGCCAATAAGGCCTTCTCTCGTTCATCCTTTTCTCTCACGAGATAAACTACTCATACAAATGCATCTTGATGTTCCATGCAACACACATGCATCTTGCTAGAAAACCTAGAGAGAGATAGTGTGTTGGTTCGTGAGTGTTTTTTGGGGGAGGGGGTGCTTGAGAGATAGACAGGGAATATGTGTCAATGATATCTCAAACAAAAAAATATAGCATATGCAATGTGTGTGAAACAGAGGCTTGGATATATCATATATAGAGGGAGCGATCCACGAGAAGAGAGTGGAGGTATCATCGGCGTGAGATATCCATAGAATCAAAGAGAGGGATGAAGTGTGTGTGTGCGATCGATAAAGAGTGCCTTCGAATTTGTGTGTGCCCAAGTTAAAATATAGGGTGGCTGGCCTACTGGAATGTGAGAGGGGACAGGTGCAGTTTGTCTCTGCGGCATGGATACCTACCTACATTGTTCGACTATCGGTGTATGTGTGGGGTGGGGGAGAGACCAAACTATATATAGAGGTAGAACGGTCGGTATATGTATGGAGGAGGAGGGAGACCTACCTTATGTATTGAGGGAGATTGATCAGCATCCATGCATATGTGTAGGAGAAGAATAAGGTTGGGAGAGAGATAGAGATAGAGTGTCAGAGGGGTTGGTGGTGGAGTTTCTTCCCACAAAATGGTGGGAGCGGCCTGCTAGACAAACGGAGGGCACGCCTGAAATATCTATAAGAGAGGGGGATGCCTGCCTGTCTGTGCACGTGCGTTTGAGAGACGGGACAGGAGGCATGCATGAATGATGAGGGGGGACGATATGGATGTGGTAAGCAGACATAACTACATAGGAAGATCAATCGTCCTTTGTCGGAGAAATGGAGAGACATAACTTGTGAGGTACATCGATCGATGCGTGGGGAAAAAGAGTTATTGTCGACCTAGGTATATGTATGGAGATCGATCGGTATACATGTGTTAGAAGAAAATAAGGCCCGGAGAGAAGGATAGAGAGAAGGAGAAGCGGCTAGGAGGTGGTGCGAGAGGCCTAGTATATTGAGGGGGGAGGAGTGTGCCAATATGAGATCGATGAAAAGAGGGGCAGGAGTGTGCACGTGCGTGGAACCGTATTAGACAGAGGGGGGCATGGATGGTGAGAAGAGAAGAGGGAAAGCTTGTGTTTGTGGTAGGCACACCTGGCTAGAGAGGTATATCGTCGGTGTGTGCCAGAAAGAAGGAGCTAGGGGGCTACACACACCATTGGTGAACGACCCAAAGAGAAATGACGAATGTGCTCAATGGGGCTAGAGAATGCCGAGGGAGGGTGAGAGGGAGGCATGCGTTGATACGTCTCCAACGTATCTATAATTTTTGATTGTTCCATGCTGTTATATTATCACTCTTGGAAGTTTTACAATCATTTTATAGAAACTTTATATCATTTTTGGGACTAACATATTGACATAGTGCCCAGTGCCAGTTGCTGTTTTTTGCATGTTTTTTACATCGCACGAAATCAATATCAAACGGAGTCCAAATGCAGCAAAACTTTTTGGAGATTTTTCTAGAACAGAAGATATCCAGTGGGCTAGAGAAGCACCTAAGGGTGCCCCGAGGGGGGCACAACCCACCAAGGCGCGCCTGGGGGCCGAGGCGCGCCCAGGTGGGTTGTGCCCACCTCCGTGGCCACCTGCACTGCCTCTTTGCTCTATATAAGCCCAAATATTCCAAAAACCCTAGGGGAGTCGACGAAATTTTGTTCCAGCCGCCGCTAGTTCCAGAACCACGAGATCCAATCTAGAGCCCTTCTTCGACACTTTGCCAGAGGGGGGAATCATCACAGGTGGCCATCTTCATCATCCCGGCGGCCACCATGATAAGGAGGGAGTAGTACACCCTCGGGGCTGAGGGTTTGTACCAGTAGCTATGTGTTAATCTCTCTCTCTCATGTTCTTGAGATGTCACGATCTTGATATATCGCAGGCTTTGTTAATATAGTCGGATCATATGGTGGTTTCCCCTCTCTAACTTGTGATGAATCGAGTTTTCCCTTTGAGATTTCGCTTTATCGGATTGAATACTTTTAGGCATTTGAGAACACTTGATGTATGTCTTACTATGAATACGTGGTGACAATGGGGTATCATATTGATTCACTTGATATATGTTTTGGCACTCAACTCGCGGATTCCTGAGGTGACATTGGGGTAATCTATGCATAGGGGTTGATGCACATTCTTGTCTTTGTTTCTCCGGTAGAAATCTTGGGGCACTCCTTGAGGTTCTTTGTGTTGGATTGAGTATTATGAATCTGAATTTTCTTTGGTGTTATTTTAGTACGAACTCTTGGATAGATCGATCAGAAAGAATAGCTTTGAGGTTGTTTCGTACCCTACAAACATTTTCTTCTTATGTTCTCCACTAGATAGGAACTTTGGAGTGATTCTTCATCGCACATTGAGGGATGGCTATGTGATCCAATTATATTAGCATTGTTGAGCGATTGCACTAGCAAAAGTATGAACCCTAGGCCTTGTTTTGAAGCATTGCAATACCGTTTGTGCTCACTTTTGTTACTTGCTACCTTGTTGTTTTTTATTGTTCCTGTTACAAAAAATCAATATCTACTATCATTACTACACTTTTATCACCATCTCTTCGCCGAACTAGTGCACCTATACAAATTACCATTGTATTTCGTGTGTTGGGGACACAAGAGACTTTTTGTTATTTGGTTGCAGGGTTGTTTGAGAGAGACCATCTTCATCCTACGCCTCCCACGGATTGATAAACCTTAGGTCATCAACTTGAGGGAAAATTGCTACTGTTCTACAAAACTCTGCGCTTGGAGGCCCAACATGTGTCAACAAGAATAAAGTTGAGTAGTAGACATAAAGCTCTTTTCTGGCGCCATTGCCGGGGAGGTGAGTGCTTGAAGGTATATATTTCAATCTTGCAATTGAATATTTTAGTTTCTTTTTTTGTCACTTGTTTGGTTTGTAAAAGAAAACTACAAAAAAATGGAATTGAGGTTGCATCATATTGTTCATCTTTATAATGTCTTTCGTGAAAATGATGGAAAGGAAAATTGTGCTCAATTGATAGAGGAAGAATTCTATAAAATGTTTGACAAAAAATCTTTGAATGGTGAGCATGATTGCAATGTTGTTGGTATGAACTCTTTGAATATCCATGATGCTAATGATATGCAAAGCCATAATCTTGGGGATGCTATGTTTGATGAAGATCATATTTTTAGTCCCCCAAGATTTGATGTGCAAATTTTTTATAATAATTGCATGCCTCCTATCTATGATGATGAAAGTGGATTTGGAGAGGTCATGACTTTATTTAGTGATGAATCCACCATTTTGGATGAGGCTTCAATTGATGATAACAAGGTTGCTATATATGATGATTATGGTGATGACATGTATCCTATAAATAATAATGATAACCATGAAACTTGTCATCATGATTTTAATTTTCACTCTCATGATAGTTATTTTGTTGAGTTTGCTACCACTACTATTGATGAGGAGAAATTTCCTTATGTGGAGAGTAATAAGTTTTCTATGCTTTTGTGTCATGAAAAGAATGCTTTATGTGATGGCTATATTGTTGAATTCATTCATGATGCTACTAAAAATTATTATGAAGGAGGAACTTATGCTTGTAGGAATTGCAATAATATCAAGTTTCCTCACTATGTGTTGAAAATCTTGAAGTTTTGATTGTTTTGCCTTCCTATGCTAGTTGATTCTTGTTCCTATAAATTGTTTGCTCACAACATTCCTATGCATAGGAAGTGGGTCAGACTTAAATGTGATTGCCATGTGATTCATGATGCTCTTTTTATGTTTCAAATCTTATCTTTTATGAGCGCATCATTGAAATCATCATGCCTAGCTAAAAGGCATTAAAGAATAGCGCTTGTTGGGAGAAAACCCAACACTTTTACCAACTGTTTTTGTGCATTCACATGATTATGATACTGTATTAATCATGTTTTATAGCTTTTGTTTCAATAAAGTGCCAAGTAAAGCCTTTGGGATAGTGTGGATGACAGTTGACTTGAATCTATGCAAAAACAGAAACTTTTGCGCTTAGTCCAGGAATTTTGAAAATTCACTGGAATGTGCTTTTGATCTGAATTTTTAACAGGTTATAGGTATACAAATTATCTACATTTTCCTAATGTTTCATAATTTGTGGAATTACATAAGTATGGTTGGAGTATAGATTACTTCAGACAGTTCTGTTTTTGACAGATTCTCTTTTCAATGCATAGTTTGCCTATTTCCTAGTTTCTATGGCTTATATTGCTCAATATAAATTGTGGAAATGATAGGCCACAGTAGGAATTGTGTGAGAACATTTATGAGTCTTGTCTTTGACAGTACCAAAGTGAATGGCTTGCTCTTTATCATACTAACCTATCTCATGAAGTTCTGTTAAGTTTTGTGTGATTGAAGTTTTCTAGTTTTGGGTGAGATATCGATATGAGGAGAATAAGGAGTGACAAGAACCTAAGCTTGGGGATGCCCAGGGCACTCCCAACGTAATATTCAAGGAGGATCCAAGCAACTAAGCTTGGGGATGCCCTAGAAGGCATCCCCTCTTTCGTCTCCAACATTATCGATAACCTCACTTGGAGCTATGTTTTCATTCGTCACATGATATGTGTTTTACTTGGAGCGTCAATTTATTTTGGTAGGATTTTCTTTCTGTTATTTAGAATAATGTTTTGCGTCTTTTATTTCAATAAAAGTGTCAAGTATAGCCTTTGTCATGCTTATTTTGCAAGTCTACATGTTGCTATTTCAAAACAGAAAGTTTATCACTGTTGCAAAAATTCCCGAGAAAAGCCAGAATGTGAAAAAATGTTGAAACTTTTTGCATAGTAAGATATAACAAATTTTCTACACTGTGGTAATTTTTCAGAATTTTGGGAATTAGAGAAGTATGATGAATCTTGCATTCTTTACAGACTCTAATGGTTTGGCAGGTTGCTGTTATGGTTGCATTGTTTGCATATGTTTGCTTGTTTAATGATTCTATTTGAGGATAGGAGCATTAAATATGCAGAGGCATTTAGTATGCAATGTTGAATAATAATTTTAGTGATTTGCTATAGCAGATAATGATAAGGTTATTGCATTGATTTATACTAACTTATCTCACGAGTTCTTGTCGAGTTTTGTTTGGATGAAGTTTTTGAGATTTAGGGAAACTATGATGTATGAGGAATTAATAAGACACAAAACCTCAAGCTTGGGGATGCCCAAGGCATCCCAAGATAATACTCCAAGAAGTCTCAAGCATCTAAGCTTGGGGATGCCCCGGTAGGCATCCCACCTTTCTTCTTGAACAATTATTGGTTAGTATCGGTGGAGCCTAAGTTTTTGCTTCTTCACATGATTTGTGCTATTATTGAAATGTCATTTCATTTTTTGTAGGTTGATGTTTTAATAAAAAAAATTAGGTATGAAACTTTTAAATAAGATAGAGCCCTCACATAGCTACCTATTTACTTAACTACTCACTTGATCTTCACTTATATCTTTTTGGAGTAGTTTGTCAATTCTCTCATGCTTCACTTATATTATTTTGAGAGATGAAATTTTTTATGCTCATGTTCTTCACTTAAATTTGTTTGAGCTTATTAAAAGAAACATATGAAACTAGTCCCAAAGTGATATATATCCAAGGAGGATAATAAAAACTTTCATGAAGATCATTGGACAAAATAAACATGGTTCCTTGTAATGGTTTTGAAATATGACGATATGATATGTGAGTCATGTTTATGAGTAATTATGCTTTAGTAAGAATATTGGTGTTAAGGTTTATGATTCCCTACGCAAGCACGAAACTCAATAGTTATGCAATGAAATTACATCCTACTTGTGGTGCATTATTCGGTGTTAGTTATGCTTAATGCTCGCTTATGAGATTTTTCATTTCTTGGTTGGAGGCTTCTCAATCTTTTTGCTAGCCTTCATTTGCACTAAGTATGATCACTATTTGTGCATCCAAAACCCTTTAAACCAGTTTTGCCATATGAGTCCACTATACCTACCTATGTGGTATTTTTGTGCCGTTCTAAGCAAATTTGTATGTGCCATCTCTAATTTTCAAAATAAATTTCTCTTTTATGTGCTCATACCGCTCGCGAGGTAGTGAGGGGTGGCCGATATTTTCCATGCTAGATGTGTTATTTTCGCGATGAGTGTTTATTCACTTGTCATTGCACGAGAGTACGACAAAGGTATTAAGGATGCCCAGTCCCGAAATGAAAAATGAATTTACTTTATGTTGTCAAATAATAAATTCCTTGGAAAGAGTTGGTATGGAGGGCACCCGTGGATACGGTTAGCCATGGAAAGTGAAAGTATGGTGGAAAAAGGAATAAACTTTATTTTCTATTTGGGAACCGCCTATGATATATCTAGCATGGAAAGTGATGGGAACTCTAAGTCATTTTCGTTGGTGGGAAAAGTATGCCTCCCAAAATGTTTGTATCACTGAATTTTCGCTTTGAGCTATGCACCTCTACAAATCTGTACTTCCCTCCACAAAGGGCCTTTCTTTTACTTTATGCAATTTTTTACTTGAGTCTCCATCTTCTCTTATAAAGCACGAACTAAGGGGAACTATGATCATACTTGAGCATTGGGTATAGCTAGTATTCGAGTGTGTTTCATGAATGGATCAATGATCGAGCATAATGGGCTAGGGATAACTTGCTTTAGTGTTGATATTTCGAAAGACATGGTTGTTTGTTGATACGCTTGAGTATTAATGTCTTCATGTCAAAAGTAGACTATTGCTTTGGACCATATAAAGTCCAAATGTCCATGCTACAAAGAAAAGAATGGGATGAACATGATAGGCAGCATTCCACATAAAAAATTCTGTTTTTATCATTTACCTACTTGAGAACGAGCAGGAATTAATCTTGGGGATGCTGATACGTCTCCAATGTATCTATATTTTTTTATTGTTACATGTTGTTATATTATCATTCTTGGATGTTTTACAATCATTTTATAGCAACTTTATATCATTTTTTGGGACTAACCTATTGACATAGTGCCCAGTGCCAGTTGCTATTTTTTCTTGTTTTTTACATCTCAGAAAATCAATATCAAACGAAGTCCAAATGCAGAGAAATTTTTGGAGATTGTTTTTGGACCAGAACACATCAAATGGGGCACAGAAGCACCTGAGGGGTGCCCGGATGGGGGCACAAACCACGAAGGCGTGCCTGGGAGCCCAGGCGCGCCCAGGTGGGTTGTGCCCACCTCGGTGGCCTCCCGCACTGCCTCTTCGCTATACAAATGCGCAAATATTCCAAAAACCCTAGGGGTGTCGGTGAAATTTTGTTCCAGCCGCCGCCAGTTCCAGAACCACGAGATCCAATCTAGAGCCCTTCTCCGGCACCCCGCCGGAGGGGGGAATCATCACTGGTGGCCATCTTCATCATCCTGGCGGCCACCATGATGAGCATGGAGTAGTCCACCCTCGGGGCTGAGGGTTTGTACAAGTAGCTATGTGTTTAATCTCTCTCTCTCTCTCTCTCTTTCTCTCTCTCTCTCTCGTGTTCTTGAGATGTCATGATCTTGATGTATCGTGGGCTTTGTTAATATAGTCGGATCATGTGGTGTTTTTCCCTCTCTATCTTGTGATGAATCGAGTTTTCCCTTTGAGATTTCGTTTATCGGATTGAATACCTTTATTCATTTGAGAACCTTGATGTATGTCTTGCTATGATTACCCGTGGTGACAATGGGGTATCATATTGATTCACTTGATATATGTTTTGGCACTCAACTCGCGGATTCCCGAGGTGACATCGGGTAATCTATGCATAGGGTTGATGCACGTTCTTGTCTTTGTTTCTCTGGTAGAAATCTTGGGGAACTCCTTGAGGTTCTTTGTGTTGGATTGAGTATTATGAATCTGAATTTCCTTTGGTGTAATTTTAGTACAAACTCTTGGATAGATCGATCAGAAAGAATATCTTTGAGGTGGTTTTGTACCCTACAAACATTTTCTTCTTATGTTCTCCACTAGATAGGAACTTTGGAGTGATTCTTCATCGCACGTTGAGGGATGGCTATATGATACAATCATATTAGCATTGTTGAGCGATTGCACTAGCAAAAGTACGAACCCTAGGCCTTGTTTTGAAGCATTGCAATACCGTTTGTGCTCACTTTTGTTACTTGCTACCTTGTTGTTTTTTATTGTTCCTGTTATAAAAAATCAATATCTACTATCATTACTACACTTTTATCACCATCTCTTCGCCGAACTAGTGCACCTATACAAATTACCATTGTATCTGGTGTGTTGGGGACACAAGAGACTTTTTGTTATTTGGTTGCAGGGTTGTTTGAGAGAGACCATCTTCATCCTACGCCTCCCATGGATTAATAAACCTTAGGTCATCCACTTGAGGGAAAATTGCTACTATGCTAACAAACTCTGTGCTTGGAGGCCCAACACGTGTCTACAAGAATAAAGTTGCATAGTATACATCAGGCGTGTGCATGCATGTCGGGTGGTAGGTGCAACATATGCCAACGGATGGCTTATCATTGTGGGAGCCAGTAAGACATCGCCGGTGCCTGGAAACGGGATGAGGCGAAGACATGCCTGCCGGCGGATCTTGCCCAGGTTGGGGGCTCTCCGTGGAGATAATACCCCTACTCCTGCTTTGCGTGGTCTCCGCATGATCACAAGATCGATAAGAAGCTACAAGAGGCTCCTTGAGATGTTCGGTGGGAGGAGGAAGAAGGGCAAGGCTAGCTCTCTTCTCTCCCTGTGGTAGTGTCTAAAACTCTATGAGATCAACCCTTTGCATGGGTGCCCCGGGGGGTTTATATAGGCCTACCCTCGGGGGTACAATGGTAATCCGGCTAGGCGCGGGCCCTAGCCGTCAGTGTCTATGGCCGCCGGCTTCTCTGCCCGCCAATGGGGCCCGCCGACTGGTGGGTCCCGCCTGCTGCCGTCTCATTGGATGACAGGCCGGCCCCACTGCTTGGAGGTCTTGTCGGGGGCTGGTTACTGTTGCCTTGCCTCTGATGACGAGGTCTTTGTCGAGGTAAGCATGGCTACAGTGTCGCCGTCTTGGGGGCTCTCACTGTAGCCTTACCTCATCTTGTCTTCTTAATGGTGCGCGTGCCCCGAGGAGGGGGGCAAGCCGGCTATAGGAAGCTGGCCATGCCCCAGGCCGGCTGGGGGAGGCCGGGCCGCCTTCGTGCGTCTCTCTGACCGAAGGGGCCCGTTGCCTGCAGGCCGTACTGGCAGCCCGTCATGGAGGGCGTCATGATTAGCATGGCAACAGTGCCACGCCGGACGGGTGATGGCTGCCCCGTACGGTGTACTGTAGCCATGCATGCTCCGGGATTCGGGGGTGGCAGGCTCCACTGTTACCACGCCCCATCCCATCATCGTTATGGGGTGCAGACTTTTAGGGCACGGCCCTGGCCACTTGCCAGGGGTCGGCCCTTCGGAGTCGATCTTCTTGGGGCCGGCTTCTTGGAGTCGGCCCCTTCATGGCCGGCTTCTTGGAGTCGGCCCTATCGTGGCTTCCTCCAAGAGAGTTTAGGGCTGGGCCGCCTTCCGATAGTCGGCTTGTGAGGCAGTCGGCCGGAGGAAGGCGGCCCCGCCTCTTAGGTGCTTCAGGGCTCGATCGGCCTATTGTTTTTTCAAGGGGCCAAAGGGAGCCGGCTAGGCTACCCGTGGTCATTTACTCCAACAGTAGTCCCCAAAGCTGGTTGGGCTTCGTGGCTGAAAAGGGGAACGAGAAGCGCAATCAGCTTCCTATCCCAAAGAGCCGACAGCTAGGAGTTGGCTTCACTTATGCGTGCCTTCTCGGCGAAGTTTCCTCGAAATCCAAAGGCGGGAACCAGCTGGCCAGGTTGCAGGCTGGCCGCCCGCCGCCTGCGCGCCACGTGGCACCCTTCGGCTGGAAGGGCCTACCAGCCCACGCGCGTGACGGGACGCCGCTGCAGACCGGGGCCCGCCACTTCCATGCCTCGGCCCGGGTGCGGATCTTTTGCAGCCCGAACGGACCGCACGTCTTCCGACGGCGGTTTCCACTCGCCGTAAAGGCGCAATAATCGCGGGACATGGGGGAGTGGGCGCAGTTAATCCCACGCCCTCCCACGCCTCACCTCCTCGGCTTCGCCGCACGAGGATATAAGTAGGGGCGGGGAGGGGGAGCGGCAGTCGTTCGCACGCTCGCCATCGCTCCGCCATCACCTTCTTCTTCTTCCTCTCCGTCGCCGCAGCGGCTCGCAACGACGCCACCGTTCCGCCATTTTTCTTAGCGTGCCGCAGTCTTGCCGCCGCCGCACCGCGCGCTCTCTGTCGCCGCGCTTTTTGTCGCCCTCCCGTCCTCATGGCTCCGATGTTGAGCTCCTGGGACGGCTCTAATGTCCGTGACGACCACATCGACTTCCTCCGCAAGACGCGGCGGTTGTCGGGCAAATATCTCGTGCGGGTCCGTCTCGCGCTGGCGAGGGAGGTTTCGCCGATGCCGGAGGAGGGCGAGCGAGTAATCTTCTACTCGCACTGCCTATGCGGCGTCGGCCTTCCCGT
Source organism: Triticum aestivum (assembly GCF_018294505.1). Lineage (NCBI taxonomy): Eukaryota > Viridiplantae > Streptophyta > Magnoliopsida > Poales > Poaceae > Triticum > Triticum aestivum. Next base: position 116,496,983 of record NC_057795.1, on the reverse strand, counting down.
GAGCGGCTTCTTCCACTTGTTTCTTGAATTTTATCATCTTCAGCCGCACCACCTCACTCCAAACACGGTGGTGCTGCTGTCGGCCTTCGTCACTCTGTGCGAAGGTTTCCTCGGCATCCTCCCCACCATCGAACTTTGGGGGGAGTTCTTCCAGTCCAAGCTTGGTACGATCATCGCGGGCGTGCCGGCTCCATGCGGGGCCTTCATCGCCATGCGGAGATCGACAGCCAACAACCCGTTTCCGACTATCGCACTAATCCAGTCGGTGAAGCTCTGATAGAAATCCTACTTTTATGTGAAGAATGTCACGTCGCAGGGCGACTATGTCAATCTGCCGGCTTACTTAGCCGGCCCGCCGGCTGGGAGATAGTCCTCATGGTCCTACCGGGCCAGGTCGCTGACGCCGGCTGGGGCTGGCGCTGTCGCCTGGCTTCGGGTGCTGATCCAGTCGAAGCACCTGACTGGGTCCGACCTGATAGCCGCCTTCGTGGAGCGCCGGGTGCTCCCGCTCCAAGGCCACCCTCATCTGATCTGCCAGATGAGTGGCCGCTTCGACCCAAGCCGGCTGAGCACCAAGGAGATGCCGCACGATGAAGTATCTTACATGATGAACTACATCGCCAACTGCAAGCTCACCGAGGAGTGGCAGTACGGCAAGGAGCAGTATTCTCGCGCCAACCCCCCGCATGTGGTAAGCTTTCCCTCTTTTCTTCTTCTCTTGTTGCGGAGTTCTCTCTGGCTGGCTTCTGACCAGTCGGCTTGTTTTTAATCAGAACCCCCTCCTTCATCCTTTAGTCGGGACCGCGGGGGCGGAACGCGAGTTCGCACCCGACCGCGTGGCGGACGACCTTGACGACCCCGACTTGGGGGCGGCCGCCTTAGATGACGACGCCGTGGGGGGAGGCGGCGATGCAGGCGGCTCCGGGTTCACCGCCGGTTTCGATGACTGGCCTGATGATGACGAGGCTGACCCTATTCCGTGCCGCCAGCCGGCATCCGACCATCAAGGCGCCGACCCTTCTGGCGGGCCGCCGCATGGGGCGGCACGCAAAAACACCGGGCGACACCGACTCTCTTCGGCGGTCGGTCGAAGAAGCCCAAGGGTTCCGCAGCAGCGACCAAGCGGGACAAGGGGGCCGCGAAGGCGGCCCGCTTCCGCAAGGTGGTGCAGCAGCCGCAGGCGGTTTCGGCGTAAGTATTGACTCTCGCACGCCTTTATTTCTTTTCTTCAGTCGGCGTTCTTCTAGGCCCTTCCTTGTTTTATCAACCAGGGCTCCGCTCTCTCTTGAGCGGACTACCGCCGCCTCCATAGTCGGCCGGGCGGGAGGATCTGCAAGTTCCTGTCGCGTAGACCCCGTGCAGAGCTCCAAGCAGCGACGGAGCGGAACGCGTGGGAGGCGCGGGAGGAGTGGGAGGCGGAGGAGCAGAGGGCAGCTGCCGCCAAGGCGGCTCAGGAGAGGACGGCGGAGTCGGCTGAGGCGCCGACCGACGTGGCGGCTGAGGCTCAGGCGGAGGCCACAACCACAGAGGGGGCGGTGGAGGCCCTCTGTAGCCAGCCTCCACAACTCGTCATCCCCCTCCGCACTGTAGCCCATGAAATCCCGCTGCCCCCGCCAGAGGAAGCCGGCTGCGACCAGCCGGCGATGAAGAGGGAGGGGGGCGACATAGTTGTCCCAGAGGGAGAGGTGGCACCGCCACCGTCGGCCGGAACAGGCCAAGGCGGCCAGCCCGGGGCGCCGCCAGAGCAGCCGGCTGGAGGCGAGCCGACTTCGAGGGCAGATCTTGTGGTCCTATCGCCGACTCGTCGGCGCGCAGGGAGGGCCGCTTCACTGTCGGACCCGCAGAGGGCGGCAAGCTCTAGCTTGTTGTTGCATGACCTGGAGACGGCCAGCGTTGGCTCACCAGGGTGGACGCCGGGCGGTGGGACGGCTGTGCTGAATGTTGCAGCACAGGATGTCCGAAGCCGGCTTCAGTCTCAGGCCACCTCGTTGAAGCAGTACACCCAAGAATTTCTTGCGACGCGGTCAGCCATTTGGGTGAGTCTTTTTGCTCTTGATTTCTTCCGTCGGGGCGCGTCAGTGCACCCACTGGGTGTAGTCCCTGAGTTCCAAGTCGGCTGCTGAGCAGGCAGCTTGGAACTTCTCAGAAGACTTTGATTTAATGATTTATTCTTGTTCGCACCTTCGTCCTATTTGCAGGATTATCGCAACCTCCACATCGCTACCTTCAACTCCCAGGCCCGGCAGGTGAATCAGAAGGCCACCAATCTGACAGAGAGCCGGTGTGAGTGCTTTTGTTTTTTATCTCATGTCGGGGCGCGTCAGCGCACCAACTAGGTGTAGTCCCCGAGATTCGGGCCGACTGCTGAGCAGTCGGGTCGGATCTTTCCTGACGACTTCTTCCTTAACTTCTTCTTCTCCATATCGGCAGGAGCCAATGCCGACTTGAGGCAGCAGCTAGGCGTGGCGTAGACCGCCCTTCGCACCAGGGAGGGCGAGCTCAACACCTTGGTTCAGGAGCGTGATCGCCTTGCCAAGAAACTGGCCGACCAGGAGGAGAACCACAAGGCGGCCCTAAAGGCGGCGCAGGACAGCGAGGCCGCCCTCAAAGCCGAGTATGAGACCAAGGCGACTAGTTGGGACGAGGCGAGGCAGGCGCTGAGCAAAGGCTACAGCCGGGTTGAAGATTTGATCGACGGTAGGCCGCCTTCTTCTTCACTTCTTTGCTCGTCCTTGTAATCTGGTTTATCTCCTGATTTGTTCTGTTTCTTTCTTCTTTGTGAAGAATACTTTCCCGGCTACTCCGTCACCGCCAACCAAGCCATTGAAGCTCACCGTGAGGCCCGGCGGCAGGCTGGGGTTGAGATTGCATCGGACGCCAACCGGTCGCTTGAAGAGCAGCTTCTGGCGATCCAAGCCCGCCTCTAGCCAGCCTACCACATGCTCCGCCGTCTTCAGCGTGCCGGAGCGCAGGTGCTGGCCACTCTCTGGCCCGGTGAGGTGATTCCCCACACCCCCAGCCGGACTGCCGACTGGCTGGAGGTAGCAGTCGGCCGCCTCGAGGCCTGGAAGGCTTCAGCGGCTCGGTCCGGCGCTCGACGGGCGCTAGAGTTCGTCCGGGCTTGGTATCCTGGGCTGAACTTGGACCAGCTGCGCACCTGGTGGCAGGAGGCTGACGAGGAGCTGGAGGCGGTGCGGCCGGCTATCATTCAGTGCGCCTCGGCGATCGCCGACTTCATCGACACCAGCGCCTTTGCTCCTGAGGTAAACAAAGATGGTGTCGCTCAGCTAGAGGAATGGTTCGGGCTGAACCCGGCCGACGGTGAAGACTCAGCGGAGGAGATTGACTCGAGCGACGAGGGCGAAGAGGAGGAGGAGGAAGACGGCGAAGACATTGTGTCGGATGGTGAAGCAGCCAGCCAGCTTCAGCCTGATCGTGCCTCCAGCAACGAGGCGCATGCGAATGCATCGCCTGCCACAGGTGACGATCAAGCCGAGACTCGCTAGCCGTCCACTCTTCCAGCCGACACCGCCTTCTCCACCGATCTGCCCGACGCCCCAGTTGCTCCCTTGGCCTGACTCGCCGTCTTTACTTTCCTGCTCGTTACTCCTTGAACAGCTTTTTATTAACTTTTGCGCAGTTCCACCCACTGGGGGTGTATTCAAACTTTATTGAATGCCGGCCCTTCAAAGGACTTTTGTGTAAATACCATGTTCAAGAATTCATCCGATTAACCAGTTAACTTGCTGATTAATCCCTACTTGTGGGGTCACCGAGTAGCCTATAAACCGATAAATTGTCCGATTAATTGATTAAATGGCCGATTAACTTGCCGATTAGATGATTTATCCCCTACTCACCAGCCAACCGAGCAGCTACCAGTTAACGATTTCCTCAACAATGTGTAAATATAAGTATGGATGTGCTTGGCTTCCATTCCTACTTGCTTTTTATCTTTTGGTTGTTTTCCTTTGCCGCCCTCCCTTGGTCGCCGCCTTTCCAGCCGGACAGCTGCTCTGCAGTCTGTTGTTGGGTAAGGAATTGGCCGTCTGGGAGGGCAAGTACTCGATCCTTCTTAGATTGTAGGAGAGTAAGAAGGGAAGCCGGCCAGCCAGCTACTTCGACAGCCGATTGGCGGGGGGGGGGGGGGCCGGCTTGTGTTATGTAAGTTCGTTAGACCTTAGCCGTTTTTCATGTGGGCCTCCTTTTCCGCCTTTGGCTCTTGCCAGTCGGACAACCAATTCTTCAAGCTGCGACTTTCACAAGAGAGGGCTTGGGTGCCGGCACATTACTTGTCTGACTGTAGGTAGAACTAGGACATAACTCAAGGCGGCAAGTCCCCGGGCCGACTAGTCAAACCCGGTGCCGGACGAAAAAAGCGAATGTAGTGGCATAACCATGGGTATGATAACCATCATTCATAGATAAAAGAGGGTAGTCCCCGAGTACTCCTCGGGGGGGGGGGGGCGTTGTCTCATACTTTAATACAAAAGGTAGCGTGGTACATACTGCATTTGAACTGTAAAATCTTCGGAGAAGATTGGCGTTCCATGGTCGCTCCGACTCCTTGTCGGAATCATCTCTCTTGCGTGCCTTCGGCTTCTGCACGTCGATCAGGTAGTAGGAGTCGTTGCCTAGAGCCCGGCTGATGATGAAGGGGCCTTCCCAAGGTGCTGAGAGCTTGTGTTGGCCGGCTGTTTGCTGGATCAGCCGGAGCACAAGATCGCCCTCTTGGAAGGATCTTGGCTTGCCCTTCTGGCTGTGGTAACTGTGTAGACCCTACTGGTAGATGGCGGACTGGCTAAGGGCTAACAGCCGGCCTTCTTCCAGCAAGTCGATGCCGTCTTCTCATGCTTCATTGGCCTCCGCCTCCATGTACATGGTGACCCAAGGTGAGTCAAACTCGATGTCAGTTGGGATGTAAGCCTCGGCACCTTATACAAGGAAGAAAGGGGTGAAGCCGGTTGACTTGTTTGGGGTAGTGCGCAGACTCCAGAGGACGGCCGGCAGCTCGTCGAGCCAACAGCAGGCCGAACGCTCTAGCGGCACGACCAATCGGGGCTTGATGGTGGAGAGGATGAGGCCGTTTGCTCGCTCGACTTGGCCGTTTGACTGCGGATGGGCAACGGACGCTAAGTCCAATTGGATGCCCTGTGTCGCGCAGAAACGTGCTAGTGCTCCCTTGGCAAAATTCATGCCATTGTCGGTGATGATGTTGTGTGGTACTCCATACCGGGTTGTAATGTCTGCGATGAATGTTACGGCAGTCGGCCCATTCAGTTTCTTGATCGGCTTTGCTGCAATCCACTTGGTAAATTTGTCCACAGCGACAAGCAGATGTGTCATGCCGCCGCGCGCCGTCTTGAATGGGCCCACCATATCCAGTCCCCAGACGGCAAAAGGCCAGGTGAGGGGGGTGGTCTTGAGTGCAGAAGCCGGCAGGTGAAGACTCCGGTAACGCTGCGCCTAACAAGATTTCGGTTCATTATTGTGTCTGCTCCGGCTCGGCCTTGGACTTGTCTTGCCGAGATCTCGTCAGTCGGCAGTTCTCCGTTTATCAAGAAGTGGAGGATGGGCTGGGCCCATGATGAAGTTGTGACTTCTTCTATCGCCAAAACGGCGACTGCAACCAGGGCGGGTGGGCTGGGCTATGAAGAGTTGGAGTCGGCCGCCACCTGCATTGTCAGTGCAGTCCCCGAGCCAGCTGCAGCAGTCCCCGGGCCAGGTTCGGCTATGGAAGTCCCCGACCCGGCTGCCGAAGTCCCCGAGCCGGCTGCCAAAGTCCCCGAGCCGCCTGCTTGGTTCCCGAAGTCGGATCCGACTGTGTCGGGGTCAGGCGGCACGAAGATGGAACTGGATTCCGGAGATGGCTTGACAGACGGCTTGAGGAGGCGTTGGAGGGCGACGTCGGTTGGTATAGCTTGCCGGGTGGAGCCAATTCATTCCAGGGCATCTGCTTGCTCATTGTCGGCCCGTGGCACGTGGAGGAACTCGCACCCCTCAAAGTATCCGTTGATTTGCTGAACGAGGAAGCGGTAGCTTGCCATGTTTGCGTCCTTGGCGTCCCAGTCGCCGGATGATTGCTGGACCACCATGTCCGAGTCGCCATAGCACAGGATCCGGCGGATGCCGGGTTCCTTGGCCAGCCGGAGCCCGTGTATGAGTGCCTCGTACTCGGCCACATTGTTGGAGGCGGCAAAATGGATTTGCAATGTGTATCTGAATTTGACGCCTTCGGCTGAGGTGAGGACGATGTCGGCTCCCAAGCCGGTGCGCATCTTGGATCCATCGAAGTGCATCCGCCAATGAGTGGAGTTGGGGGCCGGTGGCAGGTACTGGGTCTCGGCCCAGTAGACGAGGAAGTCGGCAAATGCTTGGGACTTGATGGCGGTGCGGGGCTAGTAGTAGATTGTGTAAGGAGCCAGCACAATGGCCCATTTCGCAACCCAGCCGGATGCATCCCGGCTGCCTATGATCTCGGCAAGCGGGGCAGTGCATACGACCGTGATGGGATGCTCTTGAAAGTAGGGCTTGAGTTTCTTGGAGGCGAAGTACACACCATAGCACATCTTCTAATAGTGCGGGAAGTTCTGCTTTGAGGTGGACAGTACTTCGCTCAAATAATATACCGGCCTCAGGACTAGCTGAGCTCGACCTTCTTCTGGACGCTGAACCATGATAACTATGCTGACCACCCGGCTAGTGGTGGCAATGTATAGGAACATGGGCTCTTTCTTAGTCGGTGCCGCCAAAACAGGCAGCATGGACAACATCTTTTTTATCTCGTGGAAAGCTTGGTTCGCCTGGTCATTCCACTCGAAGTGAGTGGACTTCTTCATGAGTCGGTAGAGGGGGAGGGCCTTCTCTCCGAGCCGGCTGATGAAGCAGTTCAAATATGCCAGGCATCTGGTGAACTTTTGGACGTCTCGCAGCTTGGTAGGAATCTTCATTCTCTCTATGGCCTTGATCTTCACTTGGTTGCATTCGATGGCGCGTTCGGAGACCAGGAAGCCTAGAAGCTGGCCGGCTGGTTGTAACACCCACGATGCAGCTATATCTCCCACGTGTCGAAGCACGACTTAGATGCATAACCGCATGGTGGTTTAGTCGAAAGAAGGGTCTTCTTCACACAATCCCATGTAATGAACAAGAATGGGATAAAGAGTTGGCTTACAATCGCCACTTCACACAATGAACATAAATAATTCATACATCATTCAGAGTACACACATAGTCCGACTACGGACGAAGCCAAAAGAAAAGAAGATAACCCAACTGCTAGATCCCCGATCGTCCCGACTGGGCTCCACTACTGATCATCTGGAAATGAAACATAGCAATGATCAAGACCTTCGTTGAACTCACATCTGAGCTTGATTGCATCACCTGCACTAGTATCATTGGCACCTGCAACTGTTGTGATAGTATCTGGTGAGTCACGAGGACTCAACAATCTCAAAACCCGCGAGATCAAGACTATTTAAGCTTATGGGTAGGAAGGGGTAAAGAGGTGGAGTTGCAGCAAGCACTAAGCAAATATGGTGGCTAACATACGCAAATAAGAGCGAGAAGAGAACAAATAGAACGGTCGTGAACTAGCAATGATCAAGAAGTGATCCTGAACTCCTACTTACGTCAAACATAACCCAAAACCGTGTTCACTTCCCGGACTCCGTCGAAAAGAGACCACCACGGCTACACACGCGGTTGATGCGTTTTAATTCGGATCTGGTGTCAAGTTGTCTACAACCGGACATTAACAAATTCCCATCTACCACATAACCGCGGGCATGGTTTTCGAAAGATAATATACCCTGCAGGGGCGTCCCAACTTAGCCCATCACAAGCTCTCACGGTCAACGAAGGATATTCCTTCTCCCAGGAAGACCCGATCATACTCGGAATCCCGGTTTACAAGACATTTCGACAATGGTAAAACAAGACCAGCAAGACCACCCGCTGTGCCGACAAATCCCGATAGGAGCTGCACATATCTCGTTCTCAGGGCACACCGGATAAGCGAAGCGTACAGGAACCGACGTAACCCAAGTTGCCAAGGAATGGTCCCGCATGGTGCTCTAGTTTGGACCAACACTCAAAGGAGCACTGGCCCGGGGGGGTAAAATAAAGATGACCCTTGAGTCTGCAGAACCCAAGGGAAAAAGGCTTAGGTGGCAAATGTTAAAACCAATGTTGGGCCTTGCTGGAGGAGTTTTATTCAAAGCGAACTGTCAAGGGGATCCCATAAATCACCCAACCGTGTAAGGAACGCAAAATCAAGGAACATAACACCGGTATGACGGAAACTAGGGCGGCAAGAGTGGAACAAAACACCAGGCATAAGGCCGAGTCTTCCACCCTTTACCAAGTATATAGATGCATTAATTAAATAAGAGATATTGTGATATCCCAACATAATCCTGTCCATCGTGGGGCAATCTTCAACTTCACCTGCAACTAACAACGCTATAAGAGGGGCTGAGCAAAGCGGTAACATAGCCAAACAACGGTTTGCTAGGAAGGGTGAAAAGGTTAGAGGCCGACATGGCAATATGGGAGGCATGGTAAACAAGTGATAGGTAACGCAGCATAGCGATAGAACAAAGCGACTAGCAAGCAAAGATAGAAGTGATATCGAGGGTAATGGTCATCTTGCCTGAAATCCCGCAAGGAAAAAGAACGAGTCCATGAAGAAGACTAACGGACGTAGTCGAACGAATCCTCACAACTCCGGAACGACACCGAAGCTAACAAGAGAAGCAAGCCGGAAAGAAACAAACAACATGGTAAACAACCATCACATAATCATGGCATGATGCACAACCAAGTATGATGCATGTCCGGTTTAATGAGGCATGGTGCACAAATAATACTACAAATTAAGTGGAGCTCAATATGCAACGAGTTGCATATTGATGAAATACCACATTGAATTATTTAGTTCTCTCTCGTTTATGTACCCAACAATATTAAATGTTGATTAACATGGCAAGAGGTGAAGCATGAGCAAACCACCTATTTAGGCAAGTTTAAGTGAGGCCGGAAACAACAAACAACAATTCCGGAAAATCCCCATATGTTATTTAGCAATTTAATGCAAACACAATTTTAAACATTTTAAATGTTGTTATCATGATGCGGATGACATATGCAAGTTTTAAGCAATTTTATGAAAATGTTGACATGAAGATGATAAGGAGCATTTGGTCACCATGGCGGAACAAAACGGGTGCCACGGCAACGAATCTGAAAATGATGTCACACCAACATATCGGTTCCGGTAGCTCACGGAGATACCGGTGCGAAAGGAGGCGGGCGGATGTGCGCAACATGCTAGAGATGGTGGGGTGCTCCCGACTATCGGGTTCCCACGGGACGGCAGCATGGCAAACGAGGAACGTGCAAAGACCTCTGTCGGACACGGTGCAAACACGAGCATCTCATACAACACACAAGCATTCGTTCACAGGCGGTTGTCTCGGGGTTATACCTTTGAAGCGTGCATTTTCGGAGCGGTTCAAAAACGTCGAGGGAAGTAGTCGTTCACGGGTCCTAGGGGGAAGTAGTCGTTCACGGCGACGGTAGTTGTACACGTTCATCTCGGAGAGGTACTTGACGAATCCAACATCTTCGAGGCGACGGTAGTGGTTCACGGACGTCGTGGAAGTAGTCGTTCTCATTTCGTAGTCGTACATGTCGGCGTTAGTTGTACACACGTTGTAGTCGAACTTGACGGAACCAAATGTCCTCGAGGGTGGTCGTGGTACTTGGCGATTTCGGAGACGGCAACAGAGGTACTTGATGTGTCACCATGTAGTCGTGCGTTTGTCGGAGAGGATCTTGGCAAAATCCACGAAGGCGTCCTTGGGCTTCCCTGGTTGCCGAGTCTTGGCAGCAACGAGAGGGGCGATGAGGCCAGCAGGGCAACAAGGTGGGTGGAGCTCTTGTGTGCGCTGGCCGTGAAGGGGCAGCAACTGAAGACGACGAGTGATGGAGGCGTCGGCCCCTGGTTCAAAACAGAAGCAAGGCGCTGGCCTCGAACGATGAAGGCGGCAGCCGGAACTCTGGCCGGCGAGGGCGCTGCTTGGGGAGGCGGAGAGGAAGGAGGCGCGGCACGGGAGGAGAAGCAGGGCGCGGCAAACCATGGAGGCCGGCGGTGCCATGGTCGTGCGGCCCAGGCGAGCTCGGCGGCCTGGACTTGCTGGCCGAAGCGGCGGCGGGGCACTACAGCGATGCGGCAAGGAGCTCCAGCTCCTGACTATGACGGGCAGAGGAGCTCTAGCAGGGACCGAGGCATGATAGGGGAGGACCCTGGCGAGGCACAGCCAGGTCCAGCGGCGGCGGCGGCTCCGGTGGCTGGCTGGTGGCGCGGAGGCGACGAGGAGGAGGCCGCAGGTGAGGGAGGAGGTGGTGGAGTTGGGCCTTAGAGGCAAATGGGCCGGTGCTATGGGCTAGGACGCCCAACTGGGCTGGACTGGTGGGCTGGCTGCAGCTCTCTCTCTAAACTCTTAGCAGAAAAAAAAGGAGGAGAAAAGAAAGGCTAGGAGGAGAGTTTGGGCATGGGGATTATTTTGCAAGTGTGTTATGGTGATTTCCAAACTAATGGAATATTTTATTATAGCTCCCTAATATTGGGAGGATATGTTATAAAGAGAAATCACCGTTGTGAATATCCCTCGATTTAAATAGATCAAAAGATCTATGCAATTTATTTAGTTGAGTTTTAAAAATTAATGATATGATGGCATGATGACATGATGCAATGCAAATGAAGCTAAGAAGAATGCAACAAACAAAACAAAATCACACGACGGAACTCAGAGTAGCTGGAAGTCTTCTGGAGCGTCGGTCTCGGGGCGTTACAACACTCCACCACTACAAGAGGATCTCGTCCTGAGATCTAGGATGGCACCGGAGAGAAAATGGAAGAGGAAGAGAAGAGGTAAAGCTAAGTTGCTTCTTTGACGAACGAGTGAAACCATGAACCTTGAGAGGTTGAGCAATTTAAAAGAAAGAGTACGACAGAGATGAAGGAGATTGCAAACAATCGGTTAGAAAAGAGGAACAAGGAACATTACGAGAACTTGAAGGTTGCAAAGTCATGAATCAAGAGTTTAATGGACAAGATAGAATTCGAAACCACTCCGGCTAAAACAAGATGAGAGAGGAAAAATTCGGGTAGCACTCCGGTTGAACATGGAAGGAATAGAACATGAACTTGAGAAGATGGGATGATACTTGATGAAAACAACAACACAATGCCTCCGGAACTATTGAAAGAATGGCACAATGGGTAAGAAGGATTTCAGACAGCACTCAGGTTGAAAAGAGAGGCAAAACTTGATAAGATGAAAAGAACTTGAAGAGATGACACAACACTCCGGTTAAATGGATAAGCACGAAAAGAAACATGATCTTGACAAAACGACGTGATGGGTGAAGAGCACAACATCACAATGCCTCCGGAAGAAAGAATAGAAGATAGATCATTGGAATAACAGAATGGAGAAGAAAATGCCAACTTTTGCCACAAATGAACTTGGAAAGCATCCTTCCAAGAAGGTTATAACGGAGTTGTTGGAAAACCAACAACGAAACGAATAAGCTTGTAGTGGGCTTGTGGAAAACTTCTCAAAATTTGAGGTGCAATTCTGCCACTACCGAAAACAAATGCTTGCGTGAGATCAATGAAGAGATGAAAACTTCTTTTGCTGAGAGGATAGGAGAAAACTTGGATCATTGATAAGCACCACAATACAACATTCCTTAGGGAAGGCTTTAGGTGAAATCTATACCAAGATAACTCCAACAAAGAGATTGATGGATTTAAAATACCTCATTCTTGACAACATGTGAATCGCGAAACAGGAATGGAAATTGTCAAGAATGATATAACACCATCTCAAAAGATAAGGTAGGATAATTGCACTTTGGAATGCAAGATGAAGAATGCTTGAATGCCTCAAAACAAAACATGTGTTGAGCACCATGTTTAATTTTTAGTATTGCTTGGCGGATGTTAACTTCAAGAGAAATCTTGAAGAACAATTAAAGAATGAAAAGAATCCTTGACAAACCACCATGTAGAGCCTCCATGAAGAACTTCGGTAATAAAAGGATGATAGAAAGAAAGAGAAGTTGAAAACACAAGGTGAATCCTTGCAATGATTTACATGGAGCTTCGCGATGATATAACTGAGAAAACTTGGAACTCCAGAAAAGAAAAGATGAACAACAAGAAGCCAAGAATTTATTCCTCCTGAACAAACTCCGAAGGAAAGGATTAATCACTTGGATGAAAGAAGAATAAGAATTATGTCATGCCTATCCTTCACCAAGTTAAATTGATGACAAGCAACGGATTTGGCATACTACTTATTCTCGTACATAGGATTAAGAGAGACATAGCGTAAACATGAGAAGGTATTGATGGAACCACCGGTGGGATTTGGAAAGAACGAATGAATTGATATGATAACGAAGGAAGTGAAATCTTGAACGAACCACCGTAAGAATTAAAAATGGGAGTAGCAAAGGCTCAATTCACCGGGAAGAATGGGAAAACGAATGAAGATACTTGAGGGGGTTTAGATACATGAGAACGAAGAGATCATGAACTAACTAGAGTAAACTAGAACGATGCACCAGTAAGTTTTGGAGAACTAAAAGCTGGAATGAATAATTTTGAGAAGATGGGCTCCGGAGAATCAAACTGAAGAGACTCCTGAATTGCTCTGGATGGGTGAAAAGAATTCTCACAATCGAAAGCAATTATGAGAGGATGGCATCACGCTAGAACCACGAATCATTGGAAGAACGGGTAAGGATTTAGAGGAACTCTTCTTCGGTCTTCACATGCTGAGAATGACGACGAGAACCACCAAAATTGTTGAGGCACTTCGGAACAAAGAAGAATAGAAATGATGAACCAACGACGAAAATATTTTGAAAGCGATCTTGGAGAAAGAATATGACTGATGATAATTCATTCTTACGTCAAACTTTGAAAAGAATTTGGGATAGCTCCGGAAAAATAAAAGAGTCTGGTAAGATCCTGGGAAAAGACCTATGGGTTAGGGCCCGCTAAAAGATACACCATTGAACAATTGTGAAGAGAGATTGCACCGGTTCAACAAAATGACTTGGATGAGATAATAATCTCAAAATAGTTTGAACGGATTGATAATGAAGACACAAATCTTCTGAGATATCTTGAGCACTCTGGATATGCATAGAGAGAGGTGAGCAATTAAGAGGTGCACCGGCATGGGAAAACATTTGAAACGGGGAAAGGATATGCTTGACAAAGCTTGAATTGGATCCACCGAAGACAAAGATAGAACAAAGAATGATGAACTTGAAACTCCGTTAGTATCTTCTTGAGAATCACCAGATAAGAACATTGACGGAAAAGAATGGAGAGACTTCCCATCAATAAAATGAACACTCGATTAAGAAATCTGATTCCTTGAAGAAAAAGGAGTGGGAGGGCAGGAAAACAAAGACAACTTGGGATGAACGAAACAAACACCATTGAGAAAACTTAGAATTGATCTTGCGGATGGGGAGAATGATGGGATCATCTCAAAGAGAAGTGCAACAGTTGGGAATAGAATTGGGATGACGATCTTGATAAATAAGAAGGATTAGTATTCCCATAGCAATATGAGAATAACGTTTCGGAAAGGTATGGATTCAACATTTGACTTCGAAGCAACTCGAATACCACGTATAACACAAAACAAAGGATTTGGCTTGCAGAATAAGCCGGAACAAACATATGATAGAGATTTCGTCCGAAGTTTTCGTGGTGGGGCCCACACGGGCTCGAGTGTATAGCACCATCATGTACAAGGCAGTGCACATGACATACGAAGTGTCCCCGAACCAGCATAGCCATGGGCTCTTTAAGACACAACGAGACCACTGTAAAAACGACTGTGGAAAGGCGGACCACTAGACGTCGAACCCCAATCTCATATCATGCATCTGTCGGAAAGAAAAAAAACTAGAGCTACTTGAATTCCCACCTATAAAACTCCCGAAACTTTCTAGTTATGCAATCAGGTGTTGGGGATACAGGGGAAGCAATATATCTCACGCAAACTAACAATCCCTACATCCAGCTGTATCCATCCGTCAACACATAACCAAGAAAAATTCCAGAAATCGTGTACCTCAACCTTCGAAAAGCATCCGTTATATGAGTTATGGCAATACTCCCGAACTCCCGCCCCAGTACTGGGTGGCGTCGAGGTTATATCACCAACTACTGCATAAAAGAGATTTCCGATGTCGGCAAAACTCAGGTATTCCAGAACTGCAACGATAAAATTATGACGACAACACCTCGGAGCTCAACTCCCCGGGTTAATGCCACATAATAGACAGGAGGCACCAAGAACAATGTTCTCGTCACAAAACCATCGGAACGATTCCAAGATACACGCGTGATCCTAAAAAAACTTAGTGAAATTTGAGGAGAGGAAAGTCAAAACATCTACGTCAGGAGACCTCACTAGAGCGACGAAGGGACTGAGGAGTAAAAAGAATCCTACTCTCCGATATATATAATCCTAAGACTCAAAACATTTTTTTTCTAGACTCAACAACGCCAGCAAACAATCAAGCAGGGGGCTCTTAAGTCGGGGATGGCTCTGATTACCAACTTGTAACACCCACGATGCGGCTATATCTCCCATGTGTCGAAGCACGACTTAGAGGCATAACCGCATGGTGGTGTAGTCGCAAGAAGGGTCATCTTCACACAATCCCATGTAATGAACAAGAATGGTATAAAGAGTTGGCTTACAATCGCCACTTCACACAATGAACATAAATAATTCATACATCATTCAGAGTACACACATAGTCCGACTACGGACAAAGCCAAAAGAAAAGAAGATAACCCAACTGCTAGATCCCCGATCGTCCCGACTGGGCTCCACTACTGATCATCTGGAAACGAAACATAGCAATGATCAAGACCTTCGTTGGGCTCCCATCTGAGCTCGATTGCATCACCTGCACTGGTATCATCAGCACCTGCAACTGTTGTGATAGTATCTGGAGAGTCACGAGGACTCAGCAATCTCAAAACCCGCGAGATCAAGACTATTTAAGCTTATGGGTAGGAAGGGGTATAGAGGTGGAGTTGCAGCAAGCACTAAGCAAATATGGTGGCTAACATACGCAGATAAGAGCGAGAAGAGAGCAAACAGAACGGTCGTGAACTAGCAATGATCAAGAAGTGATCCTGAACTCCTACTTACGTCAAACATAACCCAAAACCGTGTTCACTTCCCAGACTCCGCCGAAAAGAGACCACCACGGCTAAACATGCGGTTGATGCGTTTTAACTCGGATCTGGTGTCAAGTTGTCTACAACCGGACATTAACAAATTGCCATCCGCCACATAACCACGGGCACGGCTTCCGAAAGATAATATACCCTGCAGGGGTGTCCCAACTTAGCCCATCACAAGCTCTCATGGTCAACAAAGGATATTCCTTCTCCCAGGAAGACCCAATCAGACTCGGAATCCCGGTTTACAAGACATTTCGACAATGGTAAAACAAGACCAGCAAGACCACCCGCTGTGCCGACAAATCCCGATAGGAGCTGCACATATCTCGTTCTCAGGGCACACCGGATAAGCGAAGCGTACAGGAACCGACGTAACCCAAGTTGCCAAGGGATGGTCCCGCACGGTGCTCTAGTTTGGACCAACACTCGAGGAGCACTGGCCCGGGGGGTAAAATAAAGATGACCCTTGAGTCTGCAGAACCCAAGGGAAAAAGGCTTAGGTGGCAAATGTTAAAACCAATGTTGGGCCTTGCTGGAGGAGTTTTATTCAAAGCGAACTGTCAAGGGGGTCCCATAAATCACCCAACCGTGTAAGGAACGCAAAATCAAGGAACATAACACCGGTATGACGGAAACTAGGGCGGCAAGAGTGGCACAAAACACCAGGCATAAGGCCGAGTCTTCCACCCTTTACCAAGTATATAGATGCATTAATTAAATAAGAGATATTGTGATATCCCAACATAATCCTGTCCATCGTGGGGCAATCTTCAACTTCACCTGCAACTAACAACGCTATAAGAGGGGCTGAGCAAAGCGGTAACATAGCCAAACAACGGTTTGCTAGGAAGGGTGAAAAGGTTAGAGGCTGACATGGCAATATGGGAGGCATGGTAAACAAGTGATAGGTAACACAGCATAGCGATAGAACGAAGCAACTAGCAAGCAAAGATAGAAGTGATATCGAGGGTAATGGTCATCTTGCCTGAAATCCTGCAAGGAAGAAGAACGAGTCCATGAAGAAGACAAACGGACGTAGTCGAACGAATCCTCACAACTCCGGAACGACACCGAAGCTAACGAGAGAAGCAAACCGGAAAGAAACAAACAACATGGTAAACAACCATCACATAATCATGGCATGATGCACAACCAAGTATGATGCATGTCCGGTTTAATGAGGCGTGGTGCACAAACAATACTACAAATTAAGTGGAGCTTAATATGCAACGAGTTGCATATTGACGAAATACCACATCAAATTATTTTGTTCTCTCTCGTTTATGTACCCAACAATATTAAATGTTGATTAACATGGCAAGAGGTGAAGCATGAGCAAACCACCTATTTAGGCAAGTTTAAGTGAGGCCGGAAACAACGAACAACAATTCCGGAAAATCCCCATATGTTATTTAGCAATTTAATGCAAACACAATTTTAAACATTTTAAATGTTGTTATCATGATGCGGATGACATATGCAAGTTTTAAGCAATTTTATGAAAAAGTTGACATGAAGATGATAAGGAGCATTTGGTCACCATGGCGGAACAAAACGGGTGCCACGACAACGAATCCGAAAATGATGTCACAACAACATATCGGTTCCGGTAGCTCATGGAGATACCGGTGCGAAAGGAGGCGTGCGGATGTGCGCAACATGCTAGAGATGGTGGGGTGCTCCTCACTACCGGGTTCCCACGGGACGGCGGCATGGCAAACGAGGAACGTGCAAAGACCTCTCTCGAACACGGGCATCTCATACAACACACAATCATTCGTTCACGGGCGGTCGTCTCGGGGTTATACCTTCGAAGCGTGCATTTTCGGAGCAGTTCAAAAACATCGAGGGAAGTAGTCGTTCACGGGTCGTAGGGGGAAGTAGTCGTTCACAGCGACGGTAGTTGTACACGTTCGTCTTGGAGAGGTACTTGACGAATCCAACATCTTCGAGGCGACGGTAGTGGTTCACGGACGTCGTGGAAGTAGTCGTTCTCATTTCGTAGTCGTACATGTCGGCGGTAGTTGTACACACGTTGTAGTCGAACTTGACGGACCCAAATGTCCTCGAGGGTGGTCGTGGTACTTGGCGATTTCGGAGACGGCAGCAGAGGTACTTGACGTGTCACCATGCAGTCGTGCGTTTGTCGGAGAGGATCTTGGAGAAATCCACGAAGGCGTCCTTGGGCTTCCCTGGTTGCCGAGTCTTGGCAGCAATGAGATGGGAGATGAGGCCAGCAGGGCAGCAAGGTGGGTGGAGCTCTTGTGTGCGATGTCCGTGAAGGGGCAGCAACCGAAGACGACGAGCAATGGAGGCGTCGGCCCCTGGTTCAAAATGAAGCAAGGCACTGGCCTCGAACGACGAAGGAGACAGCAGGAACTCTGGCCGGCGAGGGCGCTGCTTGGGGAGGCGGAGAGGAAGGAGGCGCGGCGCGGGAGGAGAAGCAGGGCGCGGCAAACCATGGAGGCCGGCGGTGCCATGGTCGTGCGGCCCAGGCGAGCTCGGCGGCCTGGACTTGCTGGCCGAAGCGGCGGCGGGGCATAATAGCGATGCGGCAAGGAGCTCTAGCTCCTGACTATGACGGGCAGAGGAGCTCTAGCAGGGACCGAGGCGCGGCAGGGGAGGACCCTGGCGAGGCACAGCCAGATCCGGCGGCGGCGGCGGCTCCGGTGGCTGGCTGGTGGTGCGGAGGCGACGAGGAGGAGGCCGCAGGTGAGGGAGGAGGCGGTGGAGTTGGGCCTTAGAGGCAAATGGGCCGGTGTTGTGGGCTAGGACGCCTAGTTGGGCTGGACTGGTGGGCTGGCTGCAGCTCTCTCTCTAAACTCTTAGCAGAAAAAAAGGAGGAGAAAAGAAAGGCTAGGAGGAGAGTTTGGGCATGGGGATTATTTTGCAAGTGTGTTATGGTGATTTCCAAACTAATGGAATATTTTATTATAGCTCCCTAATATTGGGAGGATATGTTATAAAGAGAAATCACCATTGTGAATATCCCTCGATTTAAATAGATCAAAAGATCTATGCAATTTATTTAGTTGAGTTTTAAAAATTAATGATATGATGGCATGATGACATGATGCAATGCAAATGAAGCTAAGAAGAATGCAACAAACAAAGCAAAATCACACGACGAAACTCAGAGTAGCTGGAAGTCTTCTGGAGCGTCGGTCTCGGGGCGTTACACTGGTACCCCGAACACGCATTTCTCAGGGTTGAGCTTGATCTGAAACCGGCGCAAATTTTCAAAGGTCTCCTTGAGGTCTTCCAGCAAGGTGTTGCGTTTCTCCGTCTTCACCACAACATCGTCTACATAGACGTGGGCATTTCTGCCGAGTTGCTTGAGGAGGCATTTCTGCATGCAACGCTGAAAAGTGGCACCGGCATTTCTTAAGCCGAATGTCATAGTCAGGTAATAGAAAGCTCCGAATGGGGTGATGAAGGCGGTCTTCAGGCGGTCAGGCTGGGTCCAACTTTATCTGGTGGTAGCCCGAGTAAGCATCCAAGAAACTCAGCAGCTCACATCCGGCTGTGGAGTCTATCACTTGATCAATCCTTGGGAGAGCAAAAGGATATTTATGGCAGGCTTTGTTGAGGCTGGTGTAGTCAATGCACATGCTCCACTGCTTGTTCTTCTTTAACACCAAGACCGGGTTGGCAAGCCATTCTGGAAAGAACACCTCAATAATGAAGCCGGCTGCCAGAAGTCGGGCTATCTCTTCTCTGACTACTCTTCTCTTCTCTTCTGACAGGCGGCGCAAGGGCTGCTTGACTAGCTTGGCGTCAGATCGGATGTGTAGCTTGTGCTCGGCGAAATCCGTCGGGACACCCGGCATGTCTTTGGGAGACCATGCAAAGATGTCCCGATTCTCATGGAGGAAATCGACGAGCTCGCTTTCCTATTTGCTATCAAGGCCGGTGCCCATGACAGCGTACCTCTCCGGGTGCTCCGGGTCCAGAGGTATCTTCTTTGTCTCTTTGGCCGGCTGGAAAGAACGTTGAGCATCACATTCCTTGTGGTCGGGGGACAGGGCCGGCTGCTTTCCAGCCATGGCCACGACTCGATCCATCATCTTCTTCTCTTCAGCAATCACGAGAGACTCGGCTAGCCGGCTGCTAGCAGCCGCGCACTCGGAGGATTTCTTGTAGTCCCCGGCTATGGTGATGATGCCATTGGAACTCGGCATCTTCATCTTTAGGTAGGCGTAGTGTGGCATAGCCATAAATTTGGCCAAAGCAGGTCGGCCAAGCAACGCGTGGTACGGGCTCTCCAGATCCACTACCTCAAACCATATTGCTTCTCGGCAGAAATGATCCTTGCCCCCAAAGAGGACATCCATCTTGATCTTGCCGATTGGTGAGAAGGATAGGCCGGGTACGATGCCATGGAACATAGTCCGGCTTGGCATGAGCTACTTCGGCTTGATGTTGAGCTTCTCCATGGTATCACGGTACAGTATGTTGATGCTGCTCCCGCCGTCTATCAGCACGCGGGAGAAACGGGCGGCTCGCCTTTTTGTCGCGAGGGTGGCATCCAAAACCTAGGCATAGGAGCCAGGAGACGGCATCACCTCTGGGTGATCGGCCCGGCTCCAGCTGATGGGCTTCTCCGACCAGTGCATAAACTCGGGGTTGTTGGAGGCGACCGCATTGACTTCTTGCTGCTGTCAGCGCCGGCTGCGCCGGTCTTCTGTCTAGCTTGTAAAGACAACGTAGGCGGCATATTCATCGGGTAATTCATCTTGAATAGCCCCGACCGCTGGCCGAGCGGCCGGCTGCTGTGGGGCTGGAGGCGGCTGGCCTGCAGGCGGAGGCGACAACAACCCCTCTCCCTTGGAGATTCGTGTGAGCCAATGGCACTTCCGAGTTGTGTGGTTGGACGGCTTCGCGCCGCTGTGGAACTTGCAGGGGGCATCGAGGGTTTGCTCGTAGGAGAAAGCCGGCTGCCAAGCCGGCCTGCCGCCCTTCTGCTTATTGGGTGCCAGCCGCCCTTCAGGTTGTTCGTCTTCGACTGTGGCCACCTGTCGGCTGGTGGAAGACGGCATAGGGGCCTTGCGCTTGTGGTTGTTCTGGTACGGGCGTCGGCTGGATTCTCCAGCCGGCGTCTTGGGAGCCGGAGCTAGCACCTTTCCGGAGGCATCTACTCGGAGCTCAGTCTTCATCGAGGAGTCGGCATGGCATACTTGTCTGCTATGATCAGCAGCTCGTCGAGGGTAGTCGGCTCGTCGCAGAGGAGTCGGTGCTTGAAGAGGGTGCCCTCTCTACACCCGACAGTGAAGTACTCTATGGCTTGAACCTCGTGCACCCCCTCGCAGGAGTTGCGGAGCTCGGCCCAACGCGTGAGGTAGTCGCGGATTGATTCATTGGGCCCTTGTATGCACAAGGAGAGCTGCCGGGGCTTGGGAGCCCGTTTATAGTTGCCGGTGAAGTTGCGTATGAAGGATTCTGTGAAGTCCAGCCAGCTATTGATGTTGTAAGGCATGAGGCTATTGAGCCAGGTGCGTGCCATGCCTTGGAGCATTAGGGGGACATATTTCACGACAACGTGCCTGTTGTCGTTTGCGATGCGAACCTCGGTGGAGTGGTCGATCAACCAATCTTCCGGCTTCACGGAGCCGTTGTACTTGGGCGTGTATCTTGGGAGCGAGAACCCTTTGAGGAAGGGCTCGTCGCGGATGCGGGGGCCGAGGCAAGGCGGGCTGACATCATCTTCTTCTTCTAAAGCCAGGGATCGGGCAAGGCGATCAATCCGATGGCGGGCATCATTCTCGCCGACTCCTTCGCGGCGACCTAGTCGGCCGCTGAGAGTCGGATACGCGACAGGCGGCGGGGTGGGATATATCTTCCCACAAGGCGGAGGAGGAGGCGGGTCGCCTCATCGTTCCACATCTCGAGGGCGGCCTTCTGCGTCACGCTCGATGGTGATTCGAGTCCGGCTGCAGCTAGCAGCCGGCTCTTTCTCTTGTCTCGCACGGGCGCCGCCTGCCGTCGGCGTACACGACGTCGCGCCGTGCTCTCGGCGAGGGGGGCTTACGGCACGGACAACGGCTTTGTGCCGCTCTGTGGCCGCGTCGATCAACTGCTGGATGCGTCGGGTCATGTAGGGGAGTTCGTCGGCCCCTAGTCCATTCAGCTCGTCTACGATCGACTGAGCGGCGCGTAGGTTCTCGAGGGGCGTGGCGTAGACTGGGCGGTCCGCTCCCAGCATGCTGGCGATGGTCGCGCCGTGTCTCTTGACGACGCCGGCTCGGCTTGGCCCTTCAGGAGGCGGCGTGTAGAAGGCGGCGCGGTCAACTTCGCGCTGATGACCCTCAGTGAGGCGTCTCATGGAGGCTATCCTCTGGCCCTTCGCAAGGAGAGCAAGGCGGCGTGCCTCCAGCGTCTCGGCGTCAGCGTCCGCCGGGATGGGGGCGGACAGATCGTGCAGCGTTGCCTGCAGGGCATCGCGGGCATTTTCATCGGAGGTGACGCCATGGCTGATGACTAGCACCTCGGTGACGGTGCTACCACCACTGTCGGCTCGAGGAAGAGGGTCATCGAAGATGATCATGTTGGTGGGGAAGGCGTTGAGCGATGCCGTGTCGGAGTCGACGAGCATCGGGTCGGTGGAGCCAACCAACTCCAAGTCCACGGTAGGCTCGCTGGAGACGTGAAGTTGGTCAAGGAGGCTGACGAGGCGGCTCTCGGGGCAGCCTGTGTCCACGTCGGATGCGGGCTCGTCAGAGATGCGAGCCTCGCCAAGAAGATCGACGAGGCAGCTCGCTGCGCAAGCGTTGTCGAAGCTTTGCAGCGCGTCGGGGCAAGCGCCATCAGGCGTGCCAGGCTCGCTACACTCGCTGGGGAGGAAAAGGGTTCCCGTCCAGAGCAGGTCTCCAGACGATGGTGCACCTGGCCCCACGGTGGGCGCCAAATGTCGGGTGGTAGGTGGGACATATGCCAACGGATGGCTTATCATTGTGGGAGCGAGTAAGACATCGCCGGTTCCTGGAAACGGGATGAGGCGAAGACATGCACACCGGTGGATCTTACCCAGGTTGGGGGCTCTCCGTGGAGATAATTCCCCTACTCCTGCTTTGCGGGGTCTCCGCATGATCACTAGATCGATAAGAAGCTACAAGAGGCTCCTTGTGCTGTTCGGTGGGAGGAGGAAGAAGGGCAAGGCTAGCTCTCTTCTCTCCCTATGGTAGTGTCTAAAACTCTATGAGATCAACCCTTTGCATGGGTGCCCCGGGGGGTTTATATAGGCCTACCCCCTGGGGGTAAAATGGTAATCTGGTTGGGCGCGGGCCCTAGCCGTCAGTGTCTATGGCCGCCGGCTTCTCCGCCGGCAGCTGGGGCCCTCCGACTGGTGGTTTCCGCCGGCTGCCGGCTCATTGGACGACAGGTCGGCCCCACCGCTTGGAGGTCTTGTTGGGGGCTGGTTACTGTTGCCTTGCCTCTGATGACGAGGGCTTTGTCGAGGTAAGCATGGCTACAGTGCCGCCGTCTTGGGGGCTCTCACTGTAGCCTTACCTCGTCTTGTCTTCTTAATGGTCCGCGCGCCTCGAGGAGGAGGGCAAGCCGGCCATAGGAAGCCGGCCGTGCCCTAGGCCAGCTGGGGGAGGCCGAGCCGCCTTCGTGCGTCTCTCTCACCGAAGGGGCCCGCCACCTGCGGGTCGTACTGGCGGCCCGTCGTGGAGGGCGTCATGATTAGCATGGCAACAGTGCCACGCCGGACGGGTGATGGCTGCCCCGTACGGCATACTGTAGCCATGCGTGCTCCGGGATTCGGGGGTGACAGGCTCCACTGTTGCCACGCCGCGTCCCATCATCGTTATGGGGGGCACACTTTTAGAGCACGGCCCTGGCCGCTTGCCAGGGGTCGGCCCTTTGGAGTCGATCTTCTTGGGCCGGCTTCTTGGAGTCGGCCCCTTCATGGCCGGCTTCTTGGAGTCGGCCCTATCGTGGCTTCCTCCAAGAGAGTTCAGGGCTGGGCCGCCTTCCGATAGTCGGCTTGTGAGGCAGCCGGCCGGAGGAAGGCAGCCCCTCATCTTAGGGGCTTCAGGGCTCGATCGGCCTGTTGTTTTTTCAAGGGGCCAAAGGGAGCCGGCTAGGCTACATGTGGTCATTTACTCCGACAATGCACGAGAGAAAGTTAGCGCTAGCTACAAAGATTAGAGGATTGTGTGGGTGTAAAAGACAAATAGAGATCATAATTCATTATAAAAGTGGATTCAGATATTTGAAGAAGATATCATAGTGTTTTAAACCGAAGCATGCATGAATATATATAATGGTGATACGCATGGTCTGGTTATGAACATCTTATACTACATATAATATGTAGAACATTTATTTGAATTTTGTGATAATGTGTGGCTTTTGCAGCTCATGGCTAAATACTTGTCATAATGTGGGGGCGGGGCACTATACTTTGTGTGATAAACACAGTTACATATGAAACATGGTTTAGATTATGAAGAACTAGTTAGTACATCAAATGTAGTATTATTTGGAATCAACATCAAGTGTATTTAAAATTTTGAATTCGAGTTCATATAGTACACATAGTTCATATCTATCTCTATAGTAATCATGTGGTGTGTTGTTAAGATAAGATACGAATGATGGTTTAACTTGGCAACAATCATGATTGTAGATTCTTATTCAAATAGAGAAATAAATTCAAATTTAGTTCGAATTGCAGCGGTAGTATAGACATTTGGAATGCACCAAAATGTTCGTATGAGTAGGTTACATGCATTATAGAGGTAGCGAAAAATTTAATCTCTACTCCTATAAAAGACTCAGTTGGTGATGATGGTGTGTTTGCCATCCGTCATTTTTGACCATTAGATCTGCATCTAACGGCTGTGAGGTAAGTTGTGGCATTTTTGCAATAATAGCGCACATCTCTGCTCCAATTTGTAGAAAACCCCTTATTATCTTGAAACCAACCACATCCCTCCCTCAGCTCATCAAAACAGCCCGAGAAATTATTTTGAGTGAAATGTAATATATCTTTAGTGCTATATGTATATCAAAGCAAGAGTATTTTCTTTCAAGTTTGTGAACAAGTACTATTCTACTTTGGATCCGTTGCAACGCACTGGCACATTACTAGTTGGACATAACATGGATTCATAGTTTTGAATAGCATTTGTACAGTAAAATGGGACAAGACTCTCCCTTTGTGTGTTGCGAATAAAAAAAATCGTCAAGGGAAGTGCGAATTGATTTGGTACGTACATTATTACATGTTAGGCTTGTCCCGAAATTTCAACCCGCGTCTTGTTATCCCAAAAATTGACATATTGCTTTGTCTGTTTGTGCTCCGAAAACTCGCGCCTTCACAACCTGCGCCTGGCTATCCTAAAATTACAACGCGTGTGAAAACTCCCTCCAGCTGTCAAATCCCGACACGCGAAATCCCTCTTCTATCCCTGAGCCGAAACGATCGCTAGTTTGAATCGGTGGGGGTATTTTCATAACATAGCCTACATTTTGGACAAGCGCGTCCCTAAGTCATGGTTCCCCCCTCCCATCACCTCCTTTTCGCCATTCGAAAACCCAGGCCACCATAAGCTCTCTGCTCCAGCCGCGAAACCCCAGCCAGCCTCTTCCCCGACGACGACGTCCACCGCAACAGCTCGACGTCCCTCATCCACCGCCCCGGATGAGGATCCATCGTCGATCTCGTCGTCCCGCCGGTTCAGCCGCCCCGTCCTCCACCTCCATGGAGCTGCTCCGATGATCACCTTGTCTATCGCAACTGCTCCATCCATGCAACGCTGCCTTAACCTGCTCCACCAGAACTGCAACATCATCACCGATTCCTCGAACGAAATCGAGGCCTACTCGGCGCCACCGAAGAGGTTGTACACTCATCGCATCGCACCTTCTCCTTAACTTGACCTCCCGGTGCCGCTAGTGCTCGATCCTGCTCCCTCATGACGCGTCTACCTCCTAGTCGGCGCCGTCGGTGACATCTCCATGACGACTCTCCCCTAGTGTGAGGCTCCCTCGGTGGTGGCCTCCATATGATACATATCCAACGTATCTATAATTTATGAAGCATTCATGCTATTTTATTATCTGTTTTGAATTATTACGGGCTTTATTATAGACTTTTATATTACTTTTGGGACTAACCTATTAACCGGAGGCCCAGCCCATATTGCTGTTTTATTTCCTATTCCAGTATTTTGAAGAAAAGGAATATCAAACGGAGTCCAAACGGAATGAAACCTTCGGAAGAGTGATTTTTGGGAAGAATATGATCCGGGAGACTTGGAGTTCACGTTAGAAGATCCTCGAGGAGGCCAGGAGATAGCAGGGCGTGCCCACCCCCCTGGGCGCGCCCCCTTGTCTCCTAGGCCCCTCGAGCACCTCCCGACCGACTTCTTTTGCCTATATAAGTCCACGTACCCTAAAAACATCAAAGACGAAGATAGATCGGGAGTTCCGCCGCCGCAAGCCTCTGTAGCCACCAAAAACCTCTCGGGAGCATGTTCCGGCACCCTGCCGGAGGGGGGATCCCATCACCGGTCGCCATCTTCATCATCCCGACGCTCTCCATGACGAGGAGGGAGTAGTTCATCCTCGGGGCTGAGGGTATGTACCAGTAGCTATGTGTTTGATCTCTCTCTCTCGTGTTCTCTCTTGTGTTCCCTCTATGGCACGATCTTGATGTACGCGAGCTTTGCTATTATAGTTGGATCTTATGATGTTTCTCCCCCTCTACTCTCTTGTGATGAATTGAGTTTTCCTCTTGAAGTTATCTTATCGGATTGAGTCTTTAATGATTTGAGAACACTAGATGTATGTCTTGTGTGGGATACCCGTGGTGACAATGGGGTATTCTATTGATCCACGTGATGTATGTTCTGGTGATCAACTTGTGGGTTCCGCCCATGAACCTATGCATAAGGGTTGGCACACTTTTTCGTCTTGACTCTCCGATAGAAACTTTAGGGCACTCTTTGAAGTACTTTGTGTTGGTTGAATAGATGAATCTGAGATTGTGTGATGCATATCGTATAATCATGCCCACAGATACTTGAGGTGACAATGGAGTATCTAGGTGACATTAGGGTTTTGGTTGATTTGTGTCTTAAGGTGTTATTCTAGTACGAACTCTTGAATAGATTGATCCGAAAGAATAACTTTGGTGTGGTTTTGCACCCTACCATAATCTCTTTGTTTGTTCTCCGCTATTAGTGGCTTTGGAGTGACTCTTTGTTGCATGTTGAGGGATTGTTATATGATCTATCTATGTTATTATTGTTGAGAGAACTTGCACTAGTGAAAGTATGAACCTTCGGCCTTGTTTCCTACCATTGCAATACCGTTTACGCTCACTTTTACCACTTTTTACCTTGCTGTTTTTATAATTTCAGATTACAAATACCTTTATCTAGTATCCATATTGCACTTGTATCACCATCTCTTCGCCGAGCTAGTGCACCTATACAATTTACCATTGTATTGGGTGTGTTGGGGACACAAGAGACTCTTTGTTATTTGGTTGCAGGGTTGTTTGAGAGAGACCATCTTCATCCTACGCCTCCCACGGATTGATAAACCTTAGGTCATCCACTTGAGGGAAATTTGCTACTGTCTTACAAACCTGTGCACTTGCAGGCCCAACAACGTCTACAAGAAGAAGGTCGTGTAGTAGACATCAAGCTCTTTTCTGGCGCCGTTGCCGGGGAGGTGAGTGCTTGAAGGTATATCTTTAGATCTTGCAACCGAATCTTTTTGTTTCTTGTTTTATCACTAGTTTAGTCTATAAAAGAAAACTACAAAAAAATGGTGTTGAGTTTGTCTCATATGCTTCATCTTTTTAATATCTTTCGTGAGAATGATGGTAAGGAAAATTGTGCTCAAGTGCTAGAAGAAGAAGTCTATAAAATGTTTTGCACTAAACCTTTGAATGATGAGCATGATTGCAATGTTGTTAGTATGAATTCCTTGAATATCCATGATGCTAATGATATGCAAAGCCACAAGCTTGGGGATGCTATGTGAGGAAGTCCTGGATTAGGGGTATCCGGGCAGCCGGACTATATACATCGTCCGGACTATTAAAGCATGAAGACACAAGACTCAAGACTTCAGCCCGTGTCCGGATGGGACTCTCCTTTGCGTGGAACACAAGCTTGGCGATCCGGGTATTATATTTCCTTCCTTGTAACTGACTCCATGTAAACCCTGGCCCTCTCCGATGTCTATATAAACCGGAGAGGATGGTGCTTAGAAAGCCGATCACAATTACAATTATACCATCATAGTCTAGCTCTTAGGGTTTAGCATCTACGATCTCGTGGTAGATCTACTCTTGTACTACTCATATCTTCAATATTAATCAAGCAGGAAGTAGGGTTTTACCTCCATCGAGAGGGCCCGAACCTGGGTAAACATTGTGTCCCGTGCTTCCTGTTACCATCAGCCTAAGACGCACAGATCGGGACCCCCTACCCGAGATCCGCCAGTTTTGACACCGACATTGGTGCTTTCATTGAGAGTTCCTCTATGTCGTCGCTTTGAGGCTTGATGGTGTCTTGAATCGCCAATAACACGATCCAGGGCAAGACTTTTCTCCCCGGACATATCTTTGTGTTTGGCGGCTTCACACTGCGGGCCAATTCGCTTGGTCATCTAGAGCAGATCAACAGCTACGCCCCTGGCCACCAGATCAGGTTCGGAAACTTGAACTACACGGCAAATATTCATGGAGACTTGATCTTCGATGGATTCGGCCCTGTGCCAGGAGCGCCGGACAGTCACGACGAGCACGGCCTAGACCTGCTGTCGGACAATGCTCGGAATATCATCCGGTGCAATAGCCCCGTCTAAATCGGGAACAGGTTCCGTTACCCAAGGACGGAGGGGTAGACCCCGCCCCGCAGGCCGCATACTCATCGGCGGTGGAGCCGAACATAGGTCTCACCTCTGCGGAGGTATGTAACCCCGGGCCTCGGACTCGTATCCGGTTGTTGGTTCCGGTCCACATACCCTCGAGCCAGGTTGGGCTCCGGCAACGGAGTTTACCAATGCGGACATCTTTCAGCACTCTCCCTTTGGCGACATCCTAAACTCATTAAAGTCTCTTTCTTTGTCAGGAGGCCTTGGGCCAAACTATGTCCGGCCTGAGTGGGAAGCAGGTGACGAAGGCATTTGTTGCCCACCCACCACCCACTTCATTGCCACGGTCGATGATTTAACCGACGTGCTTGACTTTGACTTCGAAGACATCGACGGTATGGACGACGATGCCGGAGATGTACAGGAGCCACCGCTCATAGGGCGGTGGACAGCCGCCTCTTTATACGATATATATACGGCGGGCACTCTGGAGGAAACCAATGGCGACGAGGCACTGGAGGATAACCCCTCAGGAGAAGCAAAGCAAGGGCGTCTTTGGCGCCGCTCCAAGCCCTGCCACATCAATGCCGGCCCCCGGAGATGAAAGCAATCCAGATGGTGCCAAAGAGGAATACAACCCTGATCAGCCTACCTTCAAGCAGGCCGGACAGGCCACGGTGGGATACTTGGAGAGGGACAATTATACACCCCCCCTCCGAAAACGAGGTAAGCCTCGGCAATGACGAGTTCGGCATGCCTGAAGACCGAGTGGAACAAGTTCTCTTTAAGCGACGGCTCATAGCCACGGCAAGGAATCTGCAAAGGAAGCAAGAGCAGCTTAAAGCTGACCAAGATTTGCTAGCAGATAGGTGGACCAAGATCCTGGCCACCAAAAAGTACGGATTCGACCACCCTAACAAAGGGCATCCGAGGCACAACTGGCTACCTCAACCTAAGTAGGAGAACCAAAGGCACACAACCCGACATCCACACACCGCTACGGTCCAAGATAGTAAGAAGGATTCACAAAGAGGCATCCTCAAGCCTCAGTGCAATGGTCATAAATGTCAAGTCAGGGAAGTTGGCGCTAAGTATAGCAACCCCCAGTCCGGTCAACGGACAAAGAACAGCTCAAGCCTATTCGGCCAGAGCCACATACTTGATCAACCATGTGATATTCACGGTAGTCCTAGAAGGACGGCAAAGCATACCAATAGAGAATGTCGGATCCTCAAAACCAAGCGACTGGTCATGTGCCAGAAAAAATGAAGGGAGGCGTTCAGTCAAGAGACCCCCCCAGAGCACAACAGTACGACTGATCGCCCCCTATCATACAAACCACAACAATTCAATTGTCGTACCCCTAGACCTAGTAGTCCAGGGGCTCCATAACACATAAAGCCCCCGCGGGTATGAATCTACAAATAAACACCTTCTATAAGGTGTCCAGTGCAAAGGCCAAGTTCATTGGCCCACTGCTCTAACGGTTGTTCTCAGATAACCAAAAAATGCCACGCCATCGGCGCATTCCCCTCATACGGTAACCCACCGTGTGCCAACGGGATGAACCACGTTGACTAGATTCCACGTGATAAACCATTAGGCCAATGCCGATGATATACTCACACCTACGTGCAAGGCCGAACCCCGCCGTTAAAGAGGAAATCATACAGCTGCCAGAGTAGCGAGTCGTGCATGCCTATCAAATTTTTGATATGACAGCTAACTATCTGGACACCAACTGAGGAGTCCATGCTGCTTCACGGTATGTCGGCTGGGGTCACCAGGGTCCGATCAGGAACTCTTAGACCAACCACAAGAGGACGTTCGGCTGCCTCCAAACATTTGCCCTCACAAACTAACTTTGATGTAGAACAAGATTGGCAGCGTGGAATCGGCCCGGACACACATGGACAGGACCATGCAGGTAGAAGGCAGTTCGGATTCACTTCCGATCCACCCACAGCCCCCTCCAGTCCGGCCATCATAGGTTCCGCCAAAAATCATCTCTTTTTCATAATCATAAATCGCACTCATATGCATAGACATATCATCCTACTACAATGCGTAGATTTAAATAAGACGTACCAGCCATCGTTTATCATCGACGCCTCTTTGCCACAAAACGGCAGCCATGCTTCGTTTTACGCCCGGTTATGCCAGGGGCTTCACAGTACGGCAATAAAGTCCGACCACCTTTTCGGTCGCTCGGCACCCCAAACTTATAGCACTATATGCATCGGCTCTGAATCATGTCTTGGGTCATTGGTTGTGTTTTCCTGGCTCCCATGTTTTGGTACCTTATGTTCCGTTCCATCGGCTAAGGTAGCGCTGGGAGAACTACTGCGATTGTGTCTCGGTTCTGCCAGACGAGCACCTCAGTAGAGAAAGCCAAAAACCGTCTGTCATGATGTAGCGAGAGCTGGTCAGCTGTTCGAGAGGTTGTTGAATCCCTAAAGATTTATTCCGCATAACGCCATCATAAATGCAGACTGCGACGGATTGGTCTTCCGATCAGGCGCCAATAGAGCCCTTAGTTCGGCCTTCCGAACACTAGGGGCTGCGCCGACCATACTCGAATTCCTATGGCTAAGTGAGAGTAGTAAATCCCTATAGTCTGATTGCCTGGTTTATGGTGAGAAACACCTCCTCACAAGGACCCAACCATGGGATAACGAGTGTTCAGATATATCCCGAACACCCCCGTATTTCTCACGTGGGGGTTGAAGCCGACGACTGGCCAACTCTCAGAATTTACATGCAATAAACAGCCGCACAGGAAGAACATAGGTTCGATCAAAACAGGCAATATATAATAAAAGTGCCATTATCCCATATTACAAATATCGGTATGAATGCCCTCAGGGAAACATAATGTCTTTGGTACACTTATCCGCCGCAAGGCGGGCCCCCTTCAGTACACCTTCATAGTACAGTTCGGGCTTGCAATGCTCCTTACCCTCCGGCGGACCCTCATTCATCAGCTTTTCTGCATCAAGCTTGCCCCAATGCACTTTAGCACAGGTAAACGCCATGTGCGCACCTTCTATACAGACTGATCACTTGATAGCATCAAGCCGAGGACAGGCGCCAACAATCCGCTTCACGAGTCCAAAGTAACTGCTTGGAATTGGCTCCACGGGCCACAGCCGGACAACCAAGTCCTTCATGGCTAGTTCGGCCGCCTCGTGCAGTTCGACTAGCTGCTTCAGCTGATCGATAAAAGGAACCGGATAGTTCAGCGCCAAATACTACGACCAGAAGCTCCGCTCCGCAGACTTCCCCTCCTCGGTCCGGTAAAATTGGGCGGCATCTGATATGCTGCGTGGCAGATCTGCAAACGCCCCTGTAAAATCAAGAATTCAGCTTGTCACTTAGAGTTCTACCCACTATCATGTAATTATGGCCACGAATACAACAGGCCTTACCAGCCGTAACTTTCTAGGCCTCCTGAATGTCCCGTACAGCACCTCGGACTTCTTCCCAAGCATCTTCCGGGGCTTGGAGAGCTTGGACAAGTTTAGATTCTTTCCCTACTAGACTCTGCTCCAAGCTCTCGCTTTTCGTCACAGCCTCCTGGAGCTCTCGTTCAGCTATGATGACACTGGCCTCGTGTTTTTCACGAAGCGCATGTTCGGCGGCAGCCTTCTCGTTGGCATCAGCCACAACCTTCTTCAGTGCCTCATATTTGGCACTCGCTCCTAGGGCGTACAACACAAATACTTTTCAATAGGCACAATTACTCATTCGTGCCTAATGCAAGACAATGTTTAAACATACCTTGCTTCTTCTCTAATTGCTTCCTCACACGGCCAAGTTCTTCCTCGGCCCGTTCCAGGCACTGCTTCAGTTTGGACACTTCCGCCTGATGAGCGGCCGTCTTCTCCATAGACGCCTATTTTGAAACAAAGAGGTACACGTCATTGACAAGGGTTCACACGAAATGAGGAGTTGATCCCCTGCCCGGCTCTCTATCTTTCGCCGGACAGTGTATCAGGGGCTACTACTCATATTATGATGATTCCTCAAAGGTTTCTTAGAAACCATACCTCAAAAGCCTTTATAAGGCCAAGGCAGGACTCATTCAGCCCGCTTTCGGCAGACTGAATCTTTCCAACCACCGCACCCATGAGGGTCCGATGTTCATCGATGATAGACACGTTCTTTAACGCTGTCGATAGACCGCCCAACAGCTCTACGTAGACAGAAGTTGCCGGCGGAGTAGGCAAACCTCCTTCCTTGAAGGGTGGCTGCTCTCCAAATCCTAGAGCCTTAGAGGCCTCCGGGACCTTATCCGGCTCTGGGTCTCTTCGAGAAGACACCTCAGTGTCGTGCCTGGACTCCGGAAAAAGAGCCGCCGGAGGCGTCTCGCTCGCCACAGCATCCGAACTCAACAAATCCTCCGATGAGGACTATCCGGCTGGAGATCTCGCCGGGCTGTACGAGATATGGCGACAGTTAAAACTACTATACTCAGACGACCTTGAATGCATAGGCGCATTCGAAATTCGGTTACTTACGATTTTTCCAGGGGCTGGGCTCTGGGATCCCACTCCGGGCCGTTATCGGCAGCCGGGGTAGATGCCTCTGGATGGGAACCTCTCCCCCTTTTGGGCGATTCAGCCTCCAGGGACAGGGAAGCCGCACGCTTCTTCCCACCTGCAGAGTGAGGCTCGTCATCCTCTGCTTCCTTCTCTTCGTCTTCGGAAGAAGGAGCGTCGCTGGAGTCTTCGAATTTGGCATCTGAAGCCTCGCGGCGACGAAGGCCACTCCGGCTCTTCTTGACCTTCTTGGAGTCCTCCTTCTTTGGCGCCTTGTAAGGCGCAAGGACCAGTATCTTTGTTAGAAGAGGTCCGGCCGGTTCCTCCGGCAGTGGGGCCGAACAATGCATCCGCTCCACCTTCTTAATCCATCCCTGAGGTCACAATGAAACATGATTAAAATGTCTCCCTCATGACATGCCAACTAAAGCATGGATGGACAGGGCGTGGATGTAACTTACTGGACTTGGAGAATGGGATGATTGATACCCCCGATCCTCGGCAGAGTCCGGTCAGGATTTGCCGGACTTGAAGAGCACCTTCTAGATATCCTCGTGGGAGGAGTCATAGAGCTCCTGAAGGGTCTGGTGCTCGGTTGGGTCGAACTCCCACAAGGTGCAGGCTCGACGCTGGCAAGGGAGAACCAGGCGAACTAGCATCACTTGGACTACATCGACGAGTTTGACGTCCTTGTCAACCATGCTCTGAACGCGTGTCTAGAGCAGTGATAGCTCATCGGACGAAGACTAGTTCAGGCCCTTCTTGGGCCAGGACGTGAGCCGTGGTGGAGCTCTGGATCTGAACTCAGGAGCTGCAGCCCACTTTTTGCCGCGTGGTTCGGTGATATAAAACCACTGCTGCTGCCACTCCTTGACGGAGTCGTTTAAAGTGCCTTTCGGCCAAACGACCTTGGGCATCTTGCTCATCATGGCACCGCCGCACTCGGCGTGTTCGCCACTCACCACCTTGGGCTTCACATTGAAAATCTTCAGCCACAGGCCGACATGAGGCGGAATCCGGAGAAAGGCCTCACACATGACAATGAACGTTGAGATATTGAGAAAAGAGTTGGGGGAAAGATCATGAAAATCAATCCCATAGTAATACATGACTCCATGGACAAATGGGTGGAGGGGAAACCCGAGCCTGCGGACAAAATGGGGAAGGAACATGACTCTCTCGTGAGACTCCGGAGTAGGGACAACTTGTCACACTAGTGGGAGACGGTGGCCAATCTTCTTGGCCAGATAACCGGCTTCTTGGAGCTTCTTGATATCCATCTCCGGGACGGTAGAGGCCATCCATCTGCCTCCTGCTCCGGATCCGGACATCTTTGGAAAACTTCTCTTCGACGGAAAAGAAGAGTTCTTGGGCATTCGGGCTCGAGCAGAGGGGAATGAGTTAGCGGAAGGAGAAGGCGTTGGTAAAGAGGAAGAGACCTTATCTCTTTATAAGAGATGGTAAAAGCTTTTTGCGCCTCCCCACTTGCCTGGTGGAACCCGCTCACCTCCCACTCGCTGCGATTAGCGGTGCGGTTGGATTACCCATACCCGTATTGATGAGAATCCCGTGATTAGGGGACACGATCTCTGCTTTTACAAGACGTGTCAAGGAAACATCCTCGCAATATGCGCCGTGGCTGGTTATGGAGAACGGTTCGAATAATGACTTGACCGTAATGACATATCACGTCGTCTAATAAGTTGTCAGCTGAAGTATCATTCTCTCTACGGTGGTATGTGAAGATCATTTTGCAGATCCGGACACGGTCTACGTGTTCGACAATAACCTTGGAGTATTCGGAGAAGGAACCCGCCTTGCAATGCCGAAGACAAAACTGCGCGTCGGACTCATTATCATTGAAGCCTAGTACAGGGGCTACTGAGGGAGTCCTGGATTAGGGGTATCCTGGCAGCCGGACTATATACATCGTCTGGACTATTGAAGCGTGAAGATACAAGACTCAAGACTTCGGCCCATGTCCGGATGGGACTCTCCTTTGCGTGGAACACAAGCTTGGCGAGCCGGATATTATATTTCCTTCCTTGTAGCCGACTCCATGTAAACCCTAGCGCTCTCCGATGTCTATATAAACTGGAGAGGATGGTCCTTAGAAGGCCGATCACAATTACAATCATACCATCATAGGCTAGCTCTTAGGGTTTAGCATCTACGATCTCGTGGTAGATCTACTCTTTTACTACTCATATCTTCAATATTAATCAAGCAGGAAGTAGGGTTTTACCTCCATCGAGAGGGCCCGAACCTGGGTAAACATTGTGTCCCTTGCTTCCTGTTACCATCAGCCTAAGACGCACAGATCGGGACCCCCTACCCGAGATCCGCCGGTTTTGACACTGACACTATGTTTGATGAATATGATATTTTTTGTCCCCCAAGTTTTGATGAGAATATTTATTACGATGAAAGCATGCCTCCTATTTATGATGATTATATTGATGAAAGTGGGTTTAGAAGAGTGACAACTTTAGGTAGTATTGATCCCACTATTTTGGAGGATGTTGAATCTTATTGTGATGAATATGAAAGTGGATTTGGAAGAGTGTCAACTTTATTTAGTGATGATTCCACTATTTCGGAAGAGGTTCCAATTGATTATGAGAACAAAGTTGCTATCTATGATGATTATTGTGATGATTTGTGAGCTATAAAGAATAATGATAACCATGAAACTTGTCATCATGATTTTAGTTTTCAATTGGATTATGCCTCACATGATAATTATTTTGTTGAGTTTGCTCCCACTATTATTCATGAGAAGAAATTTGCTTATGTGGAGAGTAGTAAATTTTCTATGCAAGTAGATCATGAAAAGAATGCTTTAGGTGCTGGTTATATTGTTGAATTCATTCATGATGCTACTGGAAATTATTATGAGGGAGGAACATATGCTTGTAGGAATTGCAATAATATCAAGTTTCCTCTCTATGTGCTTAAAATTTTGAAGTTATGCTTGTTTTGCCTTCCTATGCTAGTTAATTATTGTTCCCATAAGTTGTTTGCTCACAAAATCCCTATGCATAGGAAGTGGGTTAGACTTAAATGTTCTAGTCATATTCTTCATGATGCTCTCTTTATGTTTCAATTCTTATCTTTTACGTGGGCATCATTGAAATCATCATGCCTAGCTAGAAAGGCATTAAAGAAAAGCGCTTGTTGGGAGACAACCCAATATTTACCCTTACTGTTTTTTTATGTCCACATGATTATTCTGCTGTAGTAATCATGTTTTATAGCTTTTGTTTCAATAAAGTGCCAAGTAGAGCCTTTGGGAAGACTTGGGTGAAGTCTATATGATCTTGCTGTAAAAAACAGAAACTTTAGCGCTCACGAGATTAGCTGCCATGTTTTACAGAAGAGAGATTTTAGGTTGATTCTTTTTGCAGATGATTAATAGACAAATTACTCAGGTCCACCAATTTAATTCGTAATTTTTGGAGTTCCATAAGTATAGGTTTGATACAGATTGCTACAGACTGTTCTGTTTTTGACAGATTCTGCATTTCGTGTGTTGTTTGCTTATTTTGATGCATCTATGGCTAGTATGTAAGGGTATGAACCATAGAGAACTTGGAATACAGTAGCTTTAACACCAATATAAATAAATAATGAGTTAATTACAGTACCTAAGTGGTGGTTTTATTTTCTTATACTAACGGAGCTTACGAGTTTTGTTTTGAGTTTCGTGTTGTGAAGTTTTCATGTTTTGGGTAAAGATTCGATGGACTATGGAATAAGGAGTGGTAAGAGCCTAAGCTTGGGGATGACCGAGCCACCCCGAGGTAATATTCAAGGACAACCAAGAGCCTAAGCTTGGGGATGCCCCGAAAGGCATCCCCTCTTTCGTCTTCATTCATTGGTAACTTTACTTAGAGCTATATTTTTATTCGCCACATGATATGCGTTTTGCTTGGAGCGTCATTTTATTTTGTTAGTATTTCCTTGATGTTATTTAGAATAATGTTTTGCATCTCTATTTTCAATAAAAATTTCAAGGATAGCCTTTACCATGCTTATTTTGCAAGTATACATGTTGCTGTTTGAAAACAGAAAGTTTACCGCTGTTGCAAATATTCCTTAGAAAAGTTAGAGAGTGATATAATATTTAATATTTTTGCATAATGAGCTCTGATAAATCTTTTACATCGTAATATTTTTCCTATAATTTTTGGAGTTAGGGAAGCATGATGAATCTTGCATTCTTTACAGACTATACTGTTTTGACAGATTGCTGTTATGTTTGCATTGTTTGCATATGTTTGCTTGTTTAATGATTCTATTTTAGGATAGGAGTATTAAATATGCAGAGACATTTAGTATTCAATGTTGAATAATAATCTTAGTGATTTTTTACAGTAGAAAATGATAAGGTTTTGCATTGGTTTATACTAACCTATCTCACGAGTTCTTGTTGAGTTTGTTGTGAATGAAGCTTTCGAGATTTAGGAACCCGTGATATAAAAGGAATTAAGGAGACACAAAAGCTCAAGCTTGGGGATGCCCAAGGCACCCCAACATAATATTCTAAGAAGTCTCAAGCATCTAAGCTTGGGGATGCCCCGGTAGGCATCCCACCTTTCTTCTTTAACAACTACCTGTTAGTACCGGTTGAACCTAAGTTTTTGCTTCTTCACATGAGTCGTGCTATCCTTGCAATGTCATTTTGTTTTGCTTTGCTTGCTGTTTGAATAAAATACCAAGATCTGAAATTCTTAAATGAGAGAGAATCTTCACATAGTTACATAATTATGTAACTACTCATTGTTCTTCACTTATATCTTGTTGGAGTAGTTTGTCATTTACTCGTGTGCTTCACTTATATCCTATGAGTAAATGGTTGAATGAGTTGAATGTCATAAATCTGAAATTATATATGTTTCATTTTCTTATCCCATGGGGAGTAATGACTTCACATCTAAGAAGTAGAGGTGGTAAATTTATTATAGGTTAGCAAGCATTGTATTGGTCATTTGAACAATTCATGAATGAATATTGAAGGAGGAGAGATTTCACATATAAATATACTATCCTAGACAAATTTTATAATTGTGAGCACTCATTAAGTATGACATGCTAAAGAGTTGATGTTGGACAAGGAAGACAATGTAATGAGTTATGTTTTCTCACATCTCAGTTAAAGTACATTGTCATGGATCATTCAAACATGTTGAGATTCCCTTTCCCCCTCATGCTAGCCAAAATTCCTGGCACCAAGTAGAGATACTACTTGTGCTTCCAAATATCCTTAAACCCAGTTTTGCCATGAGAGTCCACCATATCTACCTATGGATTGAGTAAGATCCTTCAAGTAAGTTGTCATCGGTGCAAGCAATAAAAATTACTCTCTAAATATGCATGACTTATTAGTGCGGAGAAAATAAGCTCTGTACGATCTTCTTATGGAAGCAATAAAAGCGATGGACTGCATAATAAAGGTCCATATACAAGGGGCAATATAAAGTGACGTTCTTTCGCATTAAGATTTTGTGTATCCAACCCTAAAAGTGCATGACAACCTCTGCTTCCCTCTGCGAAGGGCCTATCTTTTACTTTATGTCTTTTACTTTATGCAAGAGTCAAGGTGATCTTCACCTTTTCCCTTTTTCATTTTATACTTTGGCAAACACCTTGTGTTGGGGTGATCCTGATATATATATCCAATTGAATGTAAGTTAGCATGAACTATTATTGTTGACATCACCCAAAGGTGAATACGGTCGGAGGCAACACTATAAGCCCCTATCTTTCTCAGTGTTCGATTAAAACTTTGGACCCATTAATATCACGTGAGTGTTAGCAATTGTGGAAGACTATATGATAGTTGAGTATGTGGAGTTTGCTAAATCAAAGCTCTGACATAGACCCTTCCTGAAAATAAGATGAATTGCAATTGTTTGATCACTAAGAATGAAGTTTGCTAGTTTTCAAGAAAGTTTATGGTCTATGCTTTCACATGTGAATAGCTTGTTACTTGATCATGAAAAGTTTTATGATATGAACTACTGTTATGACATATAAACATGCTAGAAAAGGTGATTGAAATTATCATTAATCAAACTTGTGCACCTGCTAGCATTCACACTTCATAAATTCTTTCTTTTATCATTTACCTACTCGAGGACGAGCAGGAATTAAGCTTGGGGATGCTGATACGTCTCCAACGTATCTATAATTTATGAAGCATTCATGCAATTTTATTATCTGTTTTGAATGATTATGGGCTTTATTATACACTTTAATATCGTTTTTTGTGACTAACCTACTAACCGGAGGCCCAGCCCATATTGCTGTTTTATTGCCTATTTCAGTATTTCGAAGAAAAGGAATATCAAACGGACTCCAAACAGAATGAAACCTTCGGGAGCGTGATTTTTGGGAAGAATATGATCTGGCAGACTTGGAGTTCATGTCAGAAGATCCTCGAGGAGGCCAGGAGATAGCAGGGTGCGCCCACCCCCTGGGCGCGCCCCCTGTCTCCTGGGCCCCTCGAGCACCCCCCGACCGACTTCTTTCGCCTATATAAGTCCACGTACCCTAAAAACATCAAAGACGAAGATAGATCGGGAGTTCCGCTGCCACAAGCCTCTGTAGCCACCAAAAACCTCTCAGGAGCCCATTCCGGCACCCCGCCGGAGGGGGGATCCCATCACTGGTGGCCATCTTCATCATCCCGGTGCTCTCCATGACGAGGAGGGAGTAGTTCACCCTCGGGGCTGAGGGTATGTACCAGTAGCTATGTGTTTGATCTCTCTCTCTCTCTCTCTCTCTCTCTCTCGTGTTCTCTCTCGTGTTCCCTCTATGGCACGATCTTGATGTATCGCGAGCTTTGCTATTATAGTTGGATCTTATGATGTTTCTCCCCCTCTACTCTCTTGTGATGAATTGAGTTTTCCTCTTGAAGTTATCTTATGGGATTGAGTCTTTAATGATTTGAGAACACTTGATGTATGTCTTGCATGGGATACCCGTGGTGCCAATGGGGGTATTCTATTGATCCACTTGATGTATGTTTTGGTGATCAACTTGCAGGTTCCACCCATGAACCTATGCATAAGGGTTGGCACACGTTTTCGTCTTGACTCTCCGGTAGAAACTTTAGGGCACTCTTTGAAGTACTTTGTGTTGGTTGAATAGATGAATCTGAGATTGTGTGATGCATATCGTATAATCATTCCCACAGATACTTGAGGTGACAAAGGCGTATCTAGGTGACATAAGGGTTTTGGTTGATTTGTGTCTTAAGGTGTTATTCTAGTACGGACTCTTGAATAGATTGATCCGAAAGAATAACTTTGAGGTGGTTTTGTACCCTACCATAATCTCTTCGTTTGTTCTCCGCTATTAGTTGCTTTGGAGTGACTCTTTGTTGCATGTTCAGGGACTGTTATATGATCTATCTATGTTATTATTGTTGAGAGAACTTGCACTAGTGAAAGTATGAACCTTAGGCCTTGTTTCCTACCATTGCAATACCGTTTACGCTCACTTTTACCACTTGTTACCTTGCTGTTTTTATAATTTTAGATTACAAATACCTTTATCTACTATCTATATTGAACTTGTATCACCATCTCTTCGCCGAACTAGTGCACCTATACAATTTACCATTGTATTGGGTGTGTTTGGGACACAAGAGACTCTTTGTTATTTGGTTGCAGGGTTGTTTGGAGAGACCATCTTCATCCTACGCCTCCCACGGATTGATAAACCTTAGGTCATCCACTTGAGGGAAATTTGCTACTGTCCTACAAACATGTGCACTTGCAGGCCCAACAACGTCTACAAGAAGAAGGTCGTGTAGTAGACATCACCATACCAGTCGGAGCTGCTGCTGCTCCGGCTCTCCCTCGCTCGCATTGTTGCGGCTATGGTTCTCGCTCGCTCGCGCTGCCGCTCTACTCTTCCCCTCGCTTGTGCTGCTGCTCTGCTCTTGCTCTCGCTCGCACTACTGATGCTGCTACACGGGCAGCTGTAACTACACGAGTTGCTGCTCTAGCTCTAGTTCACGCTGCTGCTCCAGGCGCTGCTGCTCCAGCTGCTATCTGCTACTGTGTTCCCTATCGGTTGCGTGCTAATTTTAGATCATTGTTTCTCTACTACTAGTGCTCAAGCAGCCTTAACTACATGTGAAGTGCATCTCTGCTACCCGCACGTTCAGTTTCGACAGTAACATTCAGACTCCATAGTAAATTTAAGTCTCAACAGTTAAGTTCGGAGTCAACAGTTTTTACCTCATCTGTTGAAATCAAGTGTTTTCCTATGGTACTCTACTATTGAATTATTCATGCATTTGGTTGAAAGGAATGGAGCAAAAACATCCACCTGGAGCTACTTTT
Source organism: Triticum aestivum (assembly GCF_018294505.1). Lineage (NCBI taxonomy): Eukaryota > Viridiplantae > Streptophyta > Magnoliopsida > Poales > Poaceae > Triticum > Triticum aestivum. The sequence goes on along the minus strand of NC_057795.1, from coordinate 116,455,938 downwards.
CCTATGCATGAAAACAGACTAAGTGCACTAGTGGCTGAATAACATTCTAACTATACACACTTTCATATGGTTTCACTTTAATTTGGCCAAGTTTCTTTGCATTCCTCTGCTCTTCCAATTCCTGTGAACCAAACACCCAAGTTGACAAAAATCCCGTGTTTACAAATGCTCTATTTCCCACTTGCATTCCTATCCTATTCCGATGTTTTTCCTGTCCCTGCGTTTTTAGAATCCTGCAAGCCAAAGGAGCCCTTACAGAATTACTTCATTACAGATAGGTGTTGAAGAAAACTTTGTGTTGTTTGTCCTGCTCCTGCCACGACTTTGTCCACCTCACCTGAACTGCTCCATCGATAGAAGCATCCACCATACCAGACATCACGACTCCCGACCGTCTTTCGTCGCCTCAAATCTCCTTCCCTGCCATCGGGCACCCACCGCAAATGCATCACCATCATCGACTCAGTAGATGAACCTAAGGATTACATGGGTCCATAAGAGAGGTCACACTCTTTTGTTTCTGCTTATGTTATGCATTGCTTAATATTACTTGGTACTTTATCGTCCCGTTCACCTCTTAGACTCCAAGTCAGGTCCGAATTAATGTTCAAACTTGAGTTTTAAAATTCTTGCGTGGAACATATCGAGGCAACAACGAATAGTATCTCTGTCTATTATCTGGTTCACCTAGGGTATGCTATGTTGTTCATCTTGGGTAGGAAACAAACAGTAAAGCAATCATCATCTGTCTTTTTATTAAAGTAAAGCTATCGTCAGCCTGCTATCATTATTTTTCGTTCTATCCACTGGTTGTTACCATCACTCTAGATTTCTGCATGCTCTCCTTACATAATCTCACTATATTTTTTTTGTATGCATGTCAGATATTGTACAGTGTCATGCTGAACATGTTGAGAAAAAGAGAAGAGCTTTGCATGGCAATACAATGTCATGCAGACATCGCTCCATGGTGGGTGCAATGGCAACCCCCCCCTCCAAATTGTAATACAGAGGAAGATATCTGTTCTAAGGTGGATTCAGACGGAGCTGACCACTCCTATTTACATGCCCTCCCCCACCCAGGTGTTTGCTCTAACTTGGCATGATGATGTTGGTCATATCATGCATATGTTGCCTTGTAGTGCCTACTTTCGACATCATATATATCATTTGCTTAGTTTAGACATGTTCTATAATGTCACCTGTTTAGTTTCTGTATCATATATGTGAATTATGCAATCTCATCTCTTTTAGCCAGCCATAAAATATGTGAAATATGCAATGCCATCCTGTTTAACCAGGCATCATATATTTGAAATATATCTTGTCAATCTTTTTCTTCATTACATTTCCATTTGTCAACAATGTTTCTACATTCAACTACTCTTCCTATGAATCAGCCATTTGAGTGGATGATGGAAAAATCTAGAGCGAAAACAAGGTCTTCAAAGCAGACAATGCTACTTGTCGAAGCAGATCTCTTGCTGGGTCCCGATAGCTCCTCTGAGATGGATTCAGAGACAGATGGCCAGTCATCCCACCAAGGCGTATGCTCTAACTTGGCACGGTTATACTGCTCATATCATGCATATGGTGTGTTGCGTTGCATAGTTTAGACATCATATACACAATATTCAACATCATGTTCTTACTTCAGACACCATATATACGAATGCCCTCTGCTTAGTATATAAATAACACATGTGAATTATATCATGTGACCCTGATTACTGAGATAACATGTATGTGAAATATGTCATGCCAACCTGTTTACTAAAGACATCATATAATTATCTCATGCCATCATGTTTATTTAGTCATCATATCTTTGAATTATGTCGTGCTATGTTATCCAGTTTAGATAGACATCATATATGTGAAATTATCTCATCCTATCTTTTTTAGTTAAACAATATACATGTGAACTATTTCATGCCCTATTTTTTCCACACTATCTATTGCATCTCTCTCTCATACAAGGTATGTACATTCAACTACTTTTCTTGTTTATCAGCCATTTGAATTGGAGGGGGTGATGGCAGTATCTAGCGGAGAAAAAACACAGTCTTCAAATAAAAAGTGCTACCTCTTGGTGAGGATAGCACCCCAGTTGTATATGCACGAGAACTAGCCCTACCACACATAACCCAGACTTGCAGATTGTACCCCTACTCCGATGGACAGAGAACCAGCTTAACCCAATCTAACCCCAACCACAACAATTAGTAACCTAGTTCGAGTTGACACATCACCATCTCTAGCACAGAGATCCCAAAAAAAGCAGTTAGTATGGTAGCTCCAGTGCCCAAAGCGTCGGTACTACCACGGGAACCCCAACTCCACCAGTCAATAAACCTATTCCTGTGGACGAAGCACAACCAACCATGCGTAGTTTAGCATCTATCGCATTTGATGTTGTTAAATCCCATGTGCATATCTTCCCATCATGGAAATATTATACCGAAGATGAAGGAAAAAGCCAGTTGTAGGTGTTCGTCCAAGAGTTATGTGTAAGTAATGTTATTCATGGCAAATACTCTTTGTCCCAAACATTCTACCTCCATGCTGGTTATAATACAGCACATGTTCCCATTTTTCTCTATAGAGAAGTACCGATTTGGAAACTCACAATGAGGTGACCTGTGCTAATACCTCTTCTATCTTCAAGAATGCTTGGTGGAAGTATCGGAATTTCCTGAAGAAAACGTACTTCACTGGTAAAGAAACTCATCAAATTCCCTTACTTTCTCCTGAGACACATTTTACGACACGATGAATGGGAACGCCTTCTTCTCTACTGGTCCCGAACCAAGAATGTGGTAAGGTCTATGAGCTCATTTTTTATTTTGAAGTACTATATGCATGCGTCTTACTGTACTTTGTTCGTGTAGAAGCGCTTAAACCTGAAGAAGAACTGTTATCATTTAAGATTCCATTGCTATGGTGCGTACTACTTTGCTCTTGTATCACTGTATTTACTCATACAAACTTATTTTTAAATTGAAGGATCCAATCGAAACTCCAATGGCACAACAGGTATGTTTAAACATGTTTCTTTAGCAGGTTTGCTCTTATAAATTGCTCTGTTGATTTCAATTTCAATTGTGTATACAGTTGACATCTCATATCATGCACATTACTAGCATCACAATAGAGCCAATAGTGTTGTTGTACATGTATACCCATGTTACTCATCTGAAATCTTGGTGTGCCGTGTAGTTTCCCACACTTGTATTCTTTCAATGCTGCTTTGTCTTGAACTGATATGATTTGAACCGTGCCACTATTTTGATTTGGCAAGACAATGCAGTGACCATAGGACATAGATATATGTTTGTTTGATGCTTTTATTATGTACTTACTACTTGGCACTAGAAGACTTGGTAGTTTAATCATGTCCACCTTACTTCACCGAAATGAGTTTCATATTTTACATGCTAAACATGTTATGTGTCTGCTTGTTTCTTCTTTTAGAATGCTGACAGAATATTTGGGAAGAGTACCTTATTAAGCAATGGTAAAGGAAGCAATGCGGATAAGGTTCAGGATAGTGAGACATCCTTGTTGGTCTCCAACAAAGCTGATAAAACAGCCAAGGGAAACTATCTTGAAGATAGTGAGACAACCCCAATGTCCTATCTTGATGTAGTGTTTGAGTTACTGACCACTACCGCTGGCACAAGCTCTTAGAACTCATTTTCTGAATCAGTTTGGTTTCTTTAGTCTCAACTACAAGCTGAAAGACATTGATCAGCTGTGCTGCGACAAGAAGCCGAAGGACTGAGGAAGTCCTTGGAGAATTCAGATGCATACTTTCTAGTGCAACAGCAAGCGTTGGAGGATCTTAGCGCCAAATAGGAGAAGGCTAATAAGCTTGCTAAGCGTATTGCCAGCATGGTGGATACCTAGGATAATGTTTCTTGAGCTCTTGTGAAGTTGTTTCAGTTATGGACTTGTTTTGCTGCCTGATACGTCTCCAACGTATCTATAATTTTAGATTGTTCCATGCTATTATATTATCTGTTTTGAATGATTATGGGCTTTATTATACACTTTTATATCATTTTTTGGGACTAACCTACTAACTAGAGGCCTAGCCCATATTGCTGTTTTATTGCCTGTTTCAGTATTTCGAAGAAAAGGAATATCAAACGGAGTCCAAACGGAATGAAACCTTCGGCAATGTGATTTTTTGGAAGAATGTCATCCTGGAGACATGGAGTTCAAGCCAGAAGATACTCGAGGACTCCACGAGATAGGAGGGCGCCCCCCTGTAGGGTGTGCCCCGTGTCTTGTGGGCCCCTCGAGCACCTCCAGACCGACTTCTTTCGCCTATATAGTCCCACGTACCCTAAAAATATCCAGGGAGAAGATAGATCGGGAGTTCCGCCGCCGCAAGCCTCTGTAACCACCAAAAGCCTCTCGGGAGCCCTTCCCGGCACCCTGCCGGAGGGGGAATCCATCACCGGTGGCTATCTTCATCATCCCGGCGCTCTCCATGATGAGGAGGGAGTAGTTCACCCTCGGGGCTGAGGGTATGTACCAGTAGCTATGTGTTTGGTCTCTCTCTCTCTCTCTCTCTCTCTCTCTCTCTCTCTCTCTCTCTCGTGTTCTCTCTCCTGTTCCCTCTATGGCATGATCTTGATGTATCCCGAGCTTTGCTATTGTAGTTGGATCTTATGATCTTTCTCCCCCTCTACTCTCTTGTCATGAATTGAGTTTCCCCTTTGAAGTTATCTTATCGGATTGAGTCTTTTATGAGAACACTTGATGTATGTCTTGCCGTGCTTATCTGTGGTGACAATGGGATATCATGTACCTCTTGATGTATGTTTTGGTGACCAACTTGCGGGTTCCGCCCATGAACCTATGCATAGGGGTTGGCACACGTTCTTGACTCTCCGATAGAGACTTTGGGGCACTCTTTGAAGTACTTTGTGTTGGTTGGATGCATCTGAGATTGTGTGATGCATATCGAATAATCATGCCCATGGATACTTGAGGTGACAATGGAGTATCTAGGTGACATTAGGGTTTTGGTTGATTTGTGTCTTAAGGTGTTATTCTAGTACGAACTCTTTTATAGATCGATCTGAAAGAATAACTTTGAGGTGGTTTCGTACCCTACCATAATCTCTAGGTTTGTTCTCTGCTATTAGTGGCTTTGGAGTGACTCTTTGTTGCATGTTGAGGGCTTGTTATATGATCTATCTATGTTATTATTGTTGAGAAAACTTGCACTAGTGAAAGTATGAACCCTAGGCCTTGTTTCCTACCATTGCAATACCGTTTACGCTCACTTTTATCGCTTGATACCTTGCTGTTTTTATAATTTCAGATTACAAATACCTTTATCTACCATCTATTTTGCACTTGTATCACCATCTCTTCGCCGAACTAGTGCACCTATACAATTTACCATTGCATTGGGTGTGTTGGGGACACAAGAGACTCTTTGTTATTTGGTTGCGGGGTTGTTTGAGAGAGACCATCTTCATCCTACGCCTCCTATGGATTGATAAACCTTAGGTCATCCACTTGAGGGAAATTTGCTACTGTCCTACAAACATGTGCACTTGCAGGCCCAACAACGTCTACAAGAAGAATGTTGTGTAGTAGACATCAAGCTCTTTTCTGGCGCCGTTGCCGGGGAGGTGAGTGCTTGAAGGTATATCTTTAGATCTTGCAATCGAATCTTTTTGTTTCTTGTTTTATCACTAGTTTAGTTTATAAAAGAAAATTACAAAAAAATGGAGTTAAGTTTGTCTCTTACGCTTCATCTTTTTAATATCTTTCGTGAGTTTGATGGAAAGGAAAATTGTGCTCAAGTGCTAGAAGAAGAATGCATTAAAATGCTTGGTACTAAATCTTTGAATGATGAGCATGATTGCAATGTTGTTAGTATAAACTCTTTGAATATCCATAATACTAATGATGATTGCACTAGTTATGATGAAAATGTCTCCTATAAGCATGTTGATTTGTGTGGAGTAGATTGGGCTTGCATGGACACACCAAATAGAGAAAATAGATATTGCAAGAGGCATAAGTATTTAAAAACTAAAGGTTTGCAAGAAAGTCTTGATGAGTGTGCTAGAAAATTCAATATTTTTCGTGCTCCTGGTGAACTTTGCAATGAATGTGGTCATTTAAATCTCCAATGCAAATTGTTTCGTGATTGAATCGTGTCCAAAAATTGTGATAACTTGATGACCCTTGGGCATCATAAAGAGCTTAGTCTTCTTTTGGGGTATGAAGAAATGAAACATATAACTGAGGGTATTCCAAAATTTAATCTTGATAGATTTCTTGATTTTGATCTAGAGGATATTTATATGTTTTGTGCGGAGAATTGCATTGAAAATCCTTATATTGCCAATTACCTAAAGAAAAGAAAGCAAATAGAATATGAAGAGAATACTAATGAAAGGGAAGAGACTTCCCAACCTCCTCCTATTATTTCTTATGATGATTCAGGTAACGAGGAGGAGCTTTCTATTCAACCAATCCCATCAATAAAGAAGGTTGAACCCACACATAATGTGAAGAAGAAAAGGAAGAGAAGGGGCAGCAAAGGTAAAAAGGTATCCATACCAAATGATGTTGCTCCTACTACTCATTGTGATGATGATAATTGCTTTACTATTGGTGCTATCCATATTTTTAATGATGAGAGTGATTATGCTTATGATATGAAAGGGCCCAAGCTTGGGGAAGCTATGTTTGGTGAGAATGAGATATTTGAGAATATATTTGATGAAATTAATGATTGTCCCAAGCTTGGGGATGCTATGTTTAATGAAGATGATATTTTTAGCATCCCAAGTTTTGATATGAAAAGTTGTTATGATGATAGCATGCCTCCTACCTATGATGATTATATTGATGAAAGTGGGTTCGGAAGAGTGTCAACTTTAGGAAGTAATGATCCCACTATTTTGGAGGATGTTGAATTTTATTGTGATGAATATGAAAGTGGATTTGGAAGAGTGTCAACTTTATTTAGTGATTCCACTATCTTGGGAGAGGTTTCAATCGATTATGATGAGAACGAAGTTGCTACTTATGATGATTATTGTGATGAAACTTATGCTATAAAAAGTAGCGATGATTATATTTGTAAAACTTGTCATGATTATGATTACCCTTTTTCTGAACATTACTCTTTTAATGTGGAAATAATTTTTAGTGTTCAAGTCTCTTATGATACTCCTACTATTCCGAATGAGAAGAATTTTGCTTATGTGGAGAGTAATAAAAATTATATGCTTGTAGATCATGAAAAGAATGCTTTAGGTGCTGGTTATATTGTTTAATTCATTCATGATGCTACTGAATATTATTATGAGAGAGGAACATATGCGTGTAGGAATTGCAATAATATCAAGTTTCCTCCCTATGTGTTGAAAATTTTGAAGCTATGCTTGTTTTACCTTCCTACGCTAGTTGATTATTGTTCCCATAAGTTGTTTGCTCACAAAATCCCTATGCATAGGAAGTGGGTTATACTTAAATGTGCTCGTCATATGCTTCATGATGCTCCCGTTATGTTTCAATTCTTATCTTTTATGTGAGCATCATTACCATCATCATGCCTAGCTAGAAAGGCATTAAAGAAAAGCTATTGTTGGGAGACAATCCAATATTTACCCTTACTGTTTTTGTGTGTCCACATGATTATGCTACTGTAGTAATCATGTTTTATAGCTTTTGTTTCAATAAAGTTCCAAGTAGAACCTTTGGGAAGACTTGGGTGAAGTTTATGTGATCTTGCTGTAGAAAATAGAAACTTTAGCGCTCACGAGAATAGCTGCCATTTTTTACTGGAGAGTGATTTTAGGTTGATTCTTTTTGCAGATGATTAATAGACAAATTACTCAGGTCCATAAATTTATTTCATAATTTGTGGGGTTCCAGAAGTATACGTTTGATACAGATTACTACAGACTGTTCTGTTTTTGACAGATTCGGTTTTCATTGTGTTGTTTGCTTATTTTGATGAATCTATGAGTAGTATCGGAGGGTATGAACCATAGATAAGTTAGAATACAGTAGGTTTTTCACTAATATGATTTTAGAATGAGTTCATTACAGTACCTAAGTGGTGGTTTTATTTTCTTATACTAATGGAGCTTACGAGTTTTGTGTTGAGTTTTTTGTGGTTGAAGTTTTCAAGTTTTGGGTAAAGATTCGATGGACTATGGAATAAAGAGTGGCAAGATCCTAAGCTTGGGGATGACCAAGGCACCCCAAGGTAATATTCAAGGACAACCAAGAGCCTAAGCTTGGGGATACCCCGGATGGCATTCCCTGTTTCGTCTTCGTTCATCGGTAACTTTACTTGGAGCTATATTTTTATTCGCCACATGATATGTGTTTTGCTTGGAGCATCATTTTATTTTGTTAGTTTTTACTTTATGTTATTTATAATAATGTTTTGCATCTTTAGTTTCAATAAAAGTTTCAAGGATAGCCTTTACCATGCTTATTTTGCTAGTATACATGTTGCTGTTTGAAAACAGAAAGTTTACCGCTGTTGCAAAAATTCCCTAGAAAAGTCAGAGAATGGTCTAACATTGAATATTTTTGCATATTAAGATATGATAAATTTATTACAGTGGGAATTTTAGTTCATAATTTTTGGAGTCAGGGAAGTATTGTTACTCTTGCATTCTTTACAGACTGTATTGTTTTGACAGATTGCTGTAATGGTTGCATTGTTTGCGTATGTTTGCTTGTTTAATGATTCTATTTGAGGATAGGAGTATTAAATATGCAGAGGCATTTAGTATGCAATGTTGAATAATTATTTTAGTGATTTGTTACAGTAAAAGATGATAAGGTTTTGCATTGGTTTATACTAACCTATCTCACGAGTTCTTGTGGAGTTTGTTGTGGATGAAGCTTTTGATAAAAAGAGAAACCATGATATAAAAGGAATTAGGGAGACATAAAAGCTCAAGCTTGGGGATGCCCAAGGCACCCCAAGATAATATTTCAAGATGTCTCAAGCATCTAAGCTTGGGGATGGCCCTGTAGGCCTCCCAGCTTTCTTCTTCGACAATCATCAGTTAGTATCGGTTGAGCCTAAGTTTTTGCTTCTTCACATGAGTTGTGCTATCCTTGCAATGCTATTTTATTTTGTTTGCTTGCTGCTTGAATACAATACCAAGATCTGAAATTCTTAAATGAGAGAGAATCTTCGCATAGTTGCATAATTATTTAGCTACTCATTGATCTTCACTTATATCTTTTTGGAGTAGTTTGTCATTTGCTCTAGTGCTTCACTTATATATTTTAGAGCACGGCGGTGGTTTTATTTTGTAGAAATTAATGAACTCTCATGCTTCACTTATATTACTTTGAGAGTCTTAAACAGCATGGTAATTTGAATGAAAACTTTCATAGAAGTGAATTGGATGCTATGATCAATTTGATACTTGATAATTGTTTTGAGATATGGAGGTAGTGATATTAGAGTCATGCTGTCAGGACCCCGACTCGATGTCACATCGATCTAGCCGGTAACACCTCATATCACCTTGCGGCCTCACGCACGGTATTCCACGGGTGTCGTCTTACCTTTTCCCGGGACCGTTTGCGTCTTTTGGCTCACGTATATGTTAGTGTCGCTAGCATCCATATGATAAGGAGCCCGGGCTGACATGAATAGTCGTAAACCCAAAGTGGCTCAGACTTATAGGGACAGGCATCCATGACCCAGCTTCGAACGTGTCGGTCATCAGCAAGTGGGTCCGGGCTGTAGCACTGGGCTAGCAGGACTCCGGTAAACCGGGCTGTAGCGGGCTAACAGGACTCCGGTACTCAAAGCGTGACATTTCCCCGAAGGGACAGACACAGGAACGAAGAAGGACACATGCCGGCCAGCCTAAGCGTTCCAGAGCAGTAGCAAGCTACCATGGCTCAGCGGTAACACTAGGAGACATTTCCCAGTAAGAGAGGCTACTAAAGATAAACAACTAGATAGTCAGATCCCACACATAGCACTACACATTACACGTACGCATAACATGCAAGTATGTGCTGTACAACATGGCATCACAGCATAACTCAACAATTATATAGATAAAGGCTCAGAAGAGCCATCATAGCATTTGTTGCAAACAGGGGTCACAAGACCCGTCATACAGAGCATACAAGCAACAAGCGGAAGCATTACATGTCTGGGTACAGACATCTACAAATGAAAAGGCGGAAGAGCCTGACTATCTACAACATCCGATCAAGATCGTAGCTGAGGTACTAGCTACTAGTCGAAGTCCACGAGAACACTAGTAAGACCGAAGTCTCCGCTGCAAAAACATAATTAAAGCAACATGAGTACAAAGGTACTCAGCAAGACTTACATCAGATCCTATCATACATGCATCTGTATCAAGAGATAATGTGGGGTTTAGTTGCAGCAAGCCAGCTTTGACTCTGTGGCTATCCTGTTCTACGACTACCAAAAACTCTGGAGGTGAAACAACGAACACGAGTCCACTAATCACCACACAATACACTACTATGGATTCATCCCCGTCTCCCTACGAGAAGGCCATCCATAGCACTCACACTTGTATTGAGCATTTTATGGTATCCACTTCAAGTTGTCTATGTACCATGTAAGCATCCAAGAAGTCCATAACCGCGGACCCGGCTATTCGAATAGATCATGTTAACCCTGCAGGGGTGTACTTCTTCACACACGCTCTCGCCACTTACCGCCATGTACACGTCATGTATCTCGGCAACCTTCAAGCGGAAGCCTGGCGAGGGTGTCGGCCACGACCTGACTAACCACACAAGACTCTAGTCCAGGTTTATCGCCTATTCGGGTTCCATCCGCAAGGAGATCCAGCCGGGGTGTCGCTTACGGCCCCAAACGATGTGTACAGGGTTCCCGAGCCCACCAACCGGGTGCCACTCGGTACACCGGGCCACGTGTGCCTAGTCTGTCCCAAGCCCACCCTGCCGGGTGCCACTTGGTAGAAAAATAGCACCACCTACAAACACCAGAAACTAGTTGCGACTCCTAGACAGAGATCAAGTTGGTTAATAAGTCGAGAGGGCTTGGAGCGCCCGGAGCCCAATGTGTGGTAGTATCGAGTCATTGGACAACATACACAGAACTCAGGGCTTAAGGACGGTTCCAGTGAGACAACCCACCATGTACTCCTACATGGCCTCTCACCGCTACCTTTACCAAATCGTGTTCACACACTTCACTCTCAGCAATAGAACATATCGTGACACTCCAATTCATTCCCAATGAACCAGACCTGACACACTCTAAGCAATAGCAGGCATAGCATGGTAGGAACACATCAGTGGCTTCAATCAACTCCTACACATGCTAGTGGGTTTCAACTATTTACTGTGGCAATGACAGGTCATGCAGAGGAATGGGTTCAACTACCGCAGCACAAAGTAGCAGATGAATCGTTGTTGTCCTAATGCAATAACTGAGAGCAGGAGCGAGAGAGTAGGGTTTTATCGAAATGAACAAGGGGGGTTGCTTGCCTGGTAAATCAACAAGGGAGGCACTGCTTCACAGACAGGTACTCTGGAACGTCTCCGGAGCAGGACCTATCGAGAAGGAACGGTGCCGGCAATCAATACACAATCATATGCAACAATATGATGCATGAACATGGCATGTAGATGTGATGTTGTTGAGCTAATGCAACTAGTGTTCAATTGGTTTGAAGTCCATTTGAACCAAGGGTTCAAATGCATTTCTAAGTTAGGTCTCTTATATATGCCATAATGTGTTTTCTCATATTCAGCATGTATAGGTTGGTTTGTCATGCATGAAACTAGTACAGATGGAAAGATTGCATTTTTCTGATAATTTTTCATATATAAATTATTTCAATCTGAGCTACGGTTGAATTGATATGAATTTTTGAAGTTTAAATCAATTTCTGGATTTTCTGAATTATTTTAATTCCAGAAAATGTATAATTGCGTCAGCATGACGTCATCATTGCATCAGCGGTCAACGCGGCTGTCCAGGTCAAACCTGACGTGTGGGACCCACACGTTAGTGACAGGGGGTTAACAGGGGTTATTTCAATTTAATTAAATGGTTAGGGGGGGATCGGGCCCACTGTCAGTGTCAGGGAGGGGGTTAGTTAACGGTGATTAGCACTAAGCTAATCACCTGACGGGCCGGCCCCACCTGGCAGGCTCAGGCGACGGGGGCTCGTCGCCGGCGACCTCTGGACGCGGCGGAGTCCGCGCCACAGGCCACGGGGACGGCGTCTGAGAGCACCGGGGCGTAGCCCGGGCTCTCGCGCATCTGGTAGGGTAGGTGGAAACAGCGGGGGAGGCCGGAGCTCGGAAGCATGTCAGGGAGGCGAGGGGAGGCCGGTGGCCATGGCAACGGCGAGCGATGGCGACGGCTGCGCTCGGGTGCGCTCGGGGAAGAGAGAACCAAGGAGGAGGGAGAGCGAGAGGGAGGGGAAAAGGACCGGGGCGGCTGCATGGCGACGTTCCGGACGTCCAGGCGTCGAGGGGGAGGACAGGCAGGCAGGTGCCGTGGCGGCACGGCGGTGCGCACGCGCCGGCCACACGCCCCTGGCCTCCTGGCGCGAGGAGGGGGACGACTGGCGCTAGCCAGTCGGCTGGGCCGGCCAGCTGGGCCGCACAGGGGAGGGGAGGCCCAGGTAAGTCCCTCCTTCCTTGTATTTCTGTTTTCTAATTTTTCTGACATTTGTTTTGATTTAATAAATATATTAAATCATTTAATTTTATTATGCCAATTTTTGCAGGAGCGGGATATATTATTCCAGAGCTCTTTTATAAATGGCATAATTTTTGGACCATATTTCATATATATAGAAATATATTTCCAATGCAAATATTTATCGAATTAATCCAAATGGCCAGAATAAATGTCCATGAGCTCCTAAAAATATTGTTTTGATTTTTATCTCTGTCCAATATTTTCAGAGGGCAACATGAGCATTTTCTTGGACCCTTTTGGAGAAATTTTTATTTGGGTCATTTTCAAAAATGATTCTGAGGGTTCCACCAATCCTCATTTCAAATTTAAATGAAATTTAAATATGATGCACAAATAGCTAGCTAGCCTGGGTCATACCAGACTAGGGATGTGACAACTCGCCCCCACTCGACAGAATCTCGTCCCGAGATTCAGGGGTCGACGGAAAGAAAGCGGGGTACTCCAGTCGAAGACGATCTTCTCGCTCCCAAGTAGCTTCTCTCTCGGAATGATGAGACCACTGAACTTTGAGAAACTTGATGTTCTGACGTCGGGTAACACGCTCTGCTTGATCAAGAATGCGAACCGGGTACTCTCGGTATGTGAGGTTATCTTGGAGATCAAGCGTTTCGTGGTCCACTCCGCGGATGGGATCCGAGAAGCAACGCCTGAGTTGAGAGACGTGGAAGACATCATGAACTCGAGAAAGATGTGGGGGTAGTTCCAATTGGTAGGCAACCTCTCCTCGTTTAGCGAGAATGCGAAAAGGACCAATGTAACGAGGAGCCAACTTGCCCTTGATACCGAAACGATGGGTACCCTTCAAAGGAGTAACCCGAAGGTAAGCTTGGTCGCCAATTTCATAAGTCATATCCTTATGATGACGATCGTACTGACTTTTCTGACGAGACTGGGCTGTTTTCAAATTCTCACGAATGATGCGAACTTGCTCTTCTGCCTCCTGGATCATATCCGGTCCAAAGAATTGTCTTTCACCGGTTTCTGACCAGTTCAAAGGTGTTCGACATCTTCGTCCATAGAGAACCTCAAAAGGAGCTTGCTTGAGGCTGGATTGGTAGCTATTGTTATAAGCAAACTCGGCGAAAGGAAGACATTTCTCCCAATCCATACCGAATGAGATAACGCAAGCTCTGAGCATGTCTTCGAGAATTTGATTGACCCGTTCCACCTGACCACTCGACTGAGGGTGGAAAGCGGTACTAAAGGAAAGATGGGTTCCCATGGCAGTTTGGAAGCTCTCCCAAAAATGAGAAGTGAAAAGACTGCCACGGTCTGAATTGATCTCTAGTGGAACACCATGGAGTGACACTATTCGAGAAATATATAAGTCAGCAAGCTGACTAGCAGTGATATTTTCTCGAACAGGGAGGAAGTGAGCCACTTTGGAAAGACGATCAATGGCTACGAAGATAGCATTATTCCCTCTCTTGGTCCTGGGAAAGCCGGTGATGAAGTCCATACCAACTTTATCCCATTTCCATTCAGGAATAGCCAAAGGCTGAAGGGTGCCAGCAGGTCTTTGATGCTCTGCCTTAACGCGACGACATATGTCACATTTAGCAATGAACTCAGCGATTTCTCTTTTCATCCTAGTCCACCAGAACCTCTGGCGTAGGTCCTGATACATCTTAGTACTACCGGGATGAATCGTGAGAGGGTTTCCATGCGCCTCCTTAAGAATCAATTGTCGCAGATGTTGATTCTTGGGAACCACCAAGCGATTCTCAAAGAAAACAACACCACGATCATCCATAGAGAAACATCCACCAACTCCCTTCTTAATGTTTCTCTTGATCCGAGAAATTCCTGTGTCTTGCTTTTGAGCAGCGATAATCCGATCTTCAAGATCAGGTTTCGCCACCAAGGTAGAAAGGAATCCGCGAGGAGCTATGTGAAGGTTAAGCTTACAGAATTCCTCATGGAGAAGTGGTTGGCCTTGCTGCAACATGAGATTGTTGCAATAGGATTTACGGCTCAGGGCATCAGCCATGACATTGGCTTTGCCTGGGGTGTAGGTAATCCCTAGATCATAATCTGTGATCAACTCCAACCAACGTCTTTGTCTAAGGTTCAGATCCGGTTGGGTGAAGATATACTTGAGACTTTGGTGATCGGTGTAGATCTCGCAATGTTTACCAAGGAGGTAATGTCGCCAAGTCTTGAGTGCATAGACTACGGCTGCAAGCTCTAGATCATGTGCAGCAATCAATCTTGGCATGATGAGCTGTCATCCAGTCCATACCCAAGATGATGTTAATATCTGAAGACTTGAGGGCTACAAGTGATGCAAGGAGTACAAGTCTGTCAACAAGGACTTCGTTACCATGGCTGATTCTGGTGGTCTGCCATCTAGACCCTGGGGTTTGGATTTCAAGCGGAGTTGGCATATCGCAAAATGACATGTCGTGCAAACGAGCATAGCCTTTAGAAATGAAGGAGTGAGATGCTCCAGTATCGAATAGAACTGATGTTGGGTGACAATTGACAAGAAGGGTACCAAGAACGACATCTGGATCATCATGAGCGTCTTTAGCTGAGACGTGATGCACACGTCCACGTTCAGTGGGGGCTGACTTGACACTGATCATCTTGCGTGATGGCTTAACACAGCCAAAAGTCTTCTCGGGCTGAGGTGGATCATAACTAGTCTGAGAGCAGTCACGTGCATAGTGTCCTGGCTTCCCGCATGTGAAGCAAGTCCCTGAGGTTGGACGTGGACCCGCACTGACAAACGGTCTACCAGTAGGCCCGGGTGGAACATACGACTGAGCTGGAGAAGGCACCACATAGGATGGCCTCGGTGTATAACCGGAAGGAAGAGCGGAGTTTGGAACCCAAATCCGGCGCTTCTGGGAACTAGAACCGGAGGAAGATCCCAAATCACGGGTGTGCTTACGAGACTCCTCGTAAGTGAGTTGAGCTGTCTCTGCATTGATGGCCTTGTTCACAAGGGCTTGGAATGTATCACAATAATGCAGATGGAGATCACGACGCAACTTGGGGTTGAGACCCTTCCGGAACCTAGCTTGCTTCTTGGCGTCTGTGGACACTTCTTCTGTGGCATAGCGGGCAAGGTTCTCGAATTCTCTGCTATAAGCATCAACAGCCATCTTACTCTGGGTGAAACTACAGAACTCTTCTCTCTTGCGATCAATGAGGGCCTGGGGAATGTGATGCTCACGAAAAGACTCAGTGAAATCCTTCCAGGTAGGAATCTGGCCAACTGGAAGCATAGCCTCATAGTTCTGCCACCAAAGACTAGCAGGACCTTCTAGGTGATATGTGGCATAAGTGACCTTGTCATCTTCAGCTACGTTCGCGGAACGCAGCTTATGGGTGATGCTACGGAGCCAGTCATCTGCATCGAGTGGCTCGATGGAATGATGAAAAGTAGGTGGGTGCAAGCGGATAAAGTCATGAATGGTCACAGATCCCTTGAACTGATGTGCGGTGTTCTCCTCGATACGTGCCAACAAACGATTAGACTCGCGCTTGTTCCTCTCCATCTCTAGCATGTACTCTGTCAACGAAGGCTGGTCAGGAGGATCCTCATCCCTACCATCTCCATGGTTCTGGCTACGAGCGACGGAACTTTGCTTAGCTGATGACATCCTGAGAAACGAACCAAGGACGGAATCAGCATCAACTATGGGCTGTAGAATGTAGGACAAGGAGTTAGTATCACTCGAACTCCTAGGAAAATTCCGGCAGCATAACGGCAGTAAAATGCTCGGAATGAGACATCATACTAAAAATGGGGTAGTACAACAACTCAACATCACCACTCAGGGTTCTGGGATAGTACTAAACAGACTACACCGGAAATACTCGAAACTGGGGTAAGACTCTGATCAACCAATCCTATGGGACTACAGAGTAGTAACACGTGATCCTGATAGACGGAAGAGAAAGCCTAGTTCCTTAACCCCGTAGGAAAGATAGGACGACTCATATCAGAAGGTCATGAAGTAAAGGAGTAAAAAGAGCCTTACGTTCCTTCCCACAATCAATTCCCTTACATAACTAAAGAATTTCTAGACTCAACTTCGACCAGAATGGCTTGGTAATCCTACAGGCAGTCAGGCTCTGATACAAAAACTGTCAAGACCCCGACTCGATGTCACATCGATCTAGCCGGTAACACCTCATATCACCTTGCGGCCTCACGCACGGTATTCCACGGGTGTCGTCTTACCTTTTCCCGGGACCGTTTGCGTCTTTTGGCTCACGTATATGTTAGTGTCGCTAGCATCCATATGATAAGGAGCCCGGGCTGACATGACTAGTCGTAAACCCAAAGTGGCTCAGACTTACAGGGACAGGCATCCATGACCCAGCTTCGAACGTGTCGGTCATCAGCAAGTGGGTCCGGGCTGTAGCACTGGGCTAGCAGGACTCCGGTAAACCGGGCTGTAGCGGGCTAACAGGACTCCGGTACTCAAAGCGTGACATTTCCCCGAAGGGACAGACACAGGAACGAAGAAGGACACATGCCGGCCAGCCTAAGCGTTCCAGAGCAGTAGCAAGCTACCATGGCTCTGCGGTAACACTAGGAGACATTTCCCGGTAAGAGAGGCTACTAAAGATAAACAACTAGATAGTCAGATCCCACACATAGCACTACACATTACACGTACGCATAACATGCAAGTATGTGCTGTACAACATGGCATCACAGCATAACTCAACAATTATATAGATAAAGGCTCAGAAGAGCCATCATAGCATTTGTTGCAAACAGGGGTCACAAGACCCGTCATACAGAGCATACAAGCAACAAGCGGAAGCATTACATGTCTGGGTACAGACATCTACAAATGAAAAGGCGGAAGATCCTGACTATCTACAACATCCGATCAAGATCGTAGCTGAGGTACTAGCTACTAGTCGAAGTCCACGAGAACACTAGTAAGACCGAAGTCTCCGCTGCAAAAACATAATTAAAGCAACATGAGTACAAAGGTACTCAGCAAGACTTACATCAGATCCTATCATACATGCATCTGTATCAAGAGATAATGTGGGGTTTAGTTGCAGCAAGCCAGCTTTGACTCTGTGGCTATCCTGTTCTACGACTACCAGAAACTCTGGAGGTGAAACAACGAACACGAGTCCACTAATCACCACACAATACACTACTATGGATTCATCCCCGTCTCCCTACGAGAAGGCCATCCATAGCACTCACACTTGTATTGAGCATTTTATGGTATCCACTTCAAGTTGTCTATGTACCATGT
Organism: Triticum aestivum; assembly: GCF_018294505.1. Classification (NCBI taxonomy): domain Eukaryota; kingdom Viridiplantae; phylum Streptophyta; class Magnoliopsida; order Poales; family Poaceae; genus Triticum; species Triticum aestivum. The sequence continues at coordinate 116,437,947 of NC_057795.1, read as the reverse complement.
AAGCATCCAAGAAGTCCATAACCGCGGACCCGGCTATTCGAATAGATCATGTTAACCCTGCAGGGGTGTACTTCTTTACACACGCTCTCGCCACTTACCGCCATGTACACGTCATGTATCTCGGCAACCTTCAAGCGGAAGCCTGGCGAGGGTGTCGGCCACGACCTGACTAACCACACAAGACTCTAGTCCAGGTTTATCGCCTATTCGGGTTCCATCCGCAAGGAGATCCAGCCGGGGTGTCGCTTACGGCCCCAAACGATGTGTACAGGGTTCCCGAGCCCACCAACCGGGTGCCACTCGGTACACCGGGCCACGTGTGCCTAGTCTGTCCCAAGCCCACCCTGCCGGGTGCCACTTGGTAGAAAAATAGCACTACCTACAAACACCAGAAACTAGTTGCGACTCCTAGACAGAGATCAAGTTGGTTAATAAGTCGAGAGGGCTTGGAGCGCCCGGAGCCCAATGTGTGGTAGTATCGAGTCATTGGACAACATACACAGAACTCAGGGCTTAAGGACGGTTCCAGTGAGACAACCCACCATGTACTCCTACATGGCCTCTCACCGCTACCTTTACCAAATCGTGTTCACACACTTCACTCTCAGCAATAGAACATATCGTGACACTCCAATTCATTCCCAATGAACCAGACCTGACACACTCTAAGCAATAGCAGGCATAGCATGGTAGGAACACATCAGTGGCTTCAATCAACTCCTACACATGCTAGTGGGTTTCAACTATTTACTGTGGCAATGACAGGTCATGCAGAGGAATGGGTTCAACTACCGCAGCACAAAGTAGCAGATGAATCGTTGTTGTCCTAATGCAATAACTGAGAGCAGGAGCGAGAGAGTAGGGTTTTATCGAAATGAACAAGGGGGGTTGCTTGCCTGGTAAATCAACAAGGGAGGCACTGCTTCACAGACAGGTACTCTGGAACGTCTCCGGAGCAGGACCTATCGAGAAGGAACGGTGCCGGCAATCAATACACAATCATATGCAACAATATGATGCATGAACATGGCATGTAGATGTGATGCTGTTGAGCTAATGCAACTAGTGTTCAATTGGTTTGAAGTCCATTTGAACCAAGGGTTCAAATGCATTTCTAAGTTAGGTCTCTTATATATGCCATAATGTGTTTTCTCATATTCAGCATGTATAGGTTGGTTTGTCATGCATGAAACTAGTACAGATGGAAAGATTGCATTTTTCTGATAATTTTTCATATATAAATTATTTCAATCTGAGCTACGGTTGAATTGATATGAATTTTTGAAGTTTAAATCAATTTCTGGATTTTCTGAATTATTTTAATTCCAGAAAATGTATAATTGCGTCAGCATGACGTCATCATTGCATCAGCGGTCAACGCGGCTGTCCAGGTCAAACCTGACGTGTGGGACCCACACGTCAGTGACAGGGGGTTAACAGGGGTTATTTCAATTTAATTAAATGGTTAGGGGGGGTCGGGCCCACTGTCAGTGTCAGGGAGGGGGTTAGTTAACGGTGATTAGCACTAAGCTAATCACCTGACGGGCCGGCCCCACCTGGCAGGCTCAGGCGACGGGGGCTCGTCGCCGGCGACCTCTGGATGCGGCGGAGTCCGCGCCACAGGCCACGGGGACGGCGTCTGAGAGCACCGGGGCGTAGCCCGGGCTCTCGCGCATCTGGTAGGGTAGGTGGAAACAGCGGGGGAGGCCGGAGCTCGGAAGCATGTCAGGGAGGCGAGGGGAGGCCGGTGGCCATGGCAACGGCGAGCGATGGCGACGGCTGCGCTCGGGTGCGCTCGGGGAAGAGAGAACCAAGGAGGAGGGAGAGCGAGAGGGAGGGGAAAAGGACCGGGGCGGCTGTGTGGCGACGTTCCGGACGTCCAGGCGTCGAGGGGGAGGACAGGCAGGCAGGTGCCGTGGCGGCACGGCGGTGCGCACGCGCCGGCCACACGCCCCTGGCCTCTTGGCGCGAGGAGGGGGACGACTGGCGCTAGCCAGTCGGCTGGGCCGGCCAGCTGGGCCGCACAGGGGAGGGGAGGCCCAGGTAAGTCCCTCCTTCCTTGTATTTCTGTTTTCTAATTTTTCTGACATTTGTTTTGATTTAATAAATATATTAAATCATTTAATTTTATTATGCCAATTTTTGCAGGAGCTGGATATATTATTCCAGAGCTCTTTTATAAATGGCATAATTTTTGGACCATATTTCATATATATAGAAATATATTTCCAATGCAAATATTTATCGAATTAATCCAAATGGCCAGAATAAATGTCCATGAGCTCCTAAAAATATTGTTTTGATTTTTATCTCTGTCCAATATTTTCAGAGGGCAACATGAGCATTTTCTTGGACCCTTTTGGAGAAATTTTTATTTGGGTCATTTTCAAAAATGATTCTGAGGGTTCCACCAATCCTCATTTCAAATTTAAATGAAATTTAAATATGATGCACAAATAGCTAGCTAGCCTGGGTCATACCAGACTAGGGATGTGACAACTCGCCCCCACTCGACAGAATCTCGTCCCGTTCATATGACACGCATTACTTTTGTCATATTGCTTTTTGCATGATCATGTAGTTGACATTGTATTTGTGGCAAGGCCACCTTCATAATCTTCATACATGTCGCTCTTGATTCATTGCATATCCCGGTACACCTCTGGAGGCATTCATATAGAGTCATATCTTGTTCTAGCTTTGAGTTGTAAATCCATAAAAGTGTGATGATCTTCATTATTAGAGCATTGTCCTAGTGAGGAAAGGATGATGAAGACTATGATTCCCCCACAAGTCGGGATGAGACTTCGGACTTTACAAAAAGAAAAAGAAAAAAAATAGAAAGGCCAAAAAAAGGGAAGGCCAAAGAAAAAAAATGAGAGAAAAAGAGAGAAGGGACAATGCTACTATCTCTTTTTCCACACTTGTGCTTCAAAATAGCACCATGATCTTCATGATAGAGAGTCTCATATGTTGTCACTTTCATATACTAGTGGGAATTTTTCATTATAGAACTTGGCTTGTATATTCCAGTGATGGGCTTCCTCAAAATGCCCTAGGTCTTCATGAGCAAGCAAGTTGGATGCACACCCACTTAGTTTCTTTTGTTGAGCTTTCATATATTTATAGCTCTAGTGCATCCGTTGCATGGCAATCCCTACTCACTCACATTGATATCTATTAATGGGCATCTCCATAGCCCGTTGATACGCCTAGTTGATGTGATACTATCTTCTCCTTTTTGTCTTCTCCACAACCACCATTCTATTCCACATATAGTGCTATGTCCATGGCTCACGCTCATGTATTGCGTGAAAGTTGAAAGAGTTTGAGATTATTAAAGTATGAAACAATTGCTTGGCTTGTCATCGGGGTTGTGCATGATTAAATACTTTGTGTGATGAAGATAGAGCATAGCCAGACTATATGATTTTATTGGGATGAACTTTCTTTAAGCCATGTTATTTTGAGAAGACATGATTGCTTTGATTAGTATGCTTGAAGTGTTAGTATTTCTTTTATCAATATGAACTTTTATTTTGAATCATTTGGATCTGAACATTCATGCCACAATAAAGAGAAATTACATTGAGAATCATGATAGGTAGCATTCCATATCAAAAATTCTGTTTTTATCATTTACCTACTCGAGGACGAGTAGGAATTAAGCTTGGGGATGCTTGATACGTCTCCAATGTATCTATAATTTTTTATTGTTCCATGCTATTATATTATCTGTTTTGAATGATTATGGGCTTTATTATACACTTTTATATCATTTTTTGGGACTAACCTACTAACCGGAGGCCCAGCCCATATTGTTGTTTTATTGCCTGTTTCAGTATTTCGAAGAGAAGGAATATCAAACAGAGTCCAAACGGAATGAAACCTTCGGCAACGTGATTTTTTGGAAGAATATCATCCTGGAGACGTGGATTTCAAGCCATAAGATACTCGAGGACTCCACGAGATAGGAGGGCGCCCCCCCTGTAGGGCGCGCCCCCCTATCTCGTGGACCCCTCGAGCACCTCCCGACCGACTTCTTTCGCCTATATAGTCCCACGTACCCTAAAAACATCCTGGGAGAAGATAGATCGGGAGTTCCGCCGCCGCAAGCCTCTATAGCCACCAAAAACCTCTCGGGAGCCCTTCCCGGCACCCTGCCGGAGGGGGGATCCATCACTGGTGGCCATCTTCATCATCCCGGCGCTCTCCATGACGAGGAGGGAGTAGTTCACCCTCGGGGCTGAGGGTATGTACCAGTAGCTATGTGTTTGATCTCTCTCTCTCTCTCTCTTTCTCGTGTTCTCTCTCGTGTTCCCTCTATGGCACGATCTTGATGTATCCCGAGCTTTGCTATTGTAGTTGGATCTTATGATCTTTCTCCCCCTCTACTCTCTTGTGATGAATTGAGTTTCCCCTTTGAAGTTATCTTATCGAATTGAGTCTTTTATGAGAACACTTGATGTATGTCTTGCCGTGCTTATCTATGGTGACAATGGGATATCATGTGCCTCTTGATGTATGTTTTGGTGACCAACTTGCGGGTTCCGCCCATGAACCTATGCATAGGGGTTGGCACACGTTCTTGACTCTCCGGTAGAGACTTTGGGGCACTCTTTGAAGTACTTTGTGTTGGTTGGATGAATCTGAGATTGTGTGATGCATATCGAATAATCATGCCCATGGATACTTGAGGTGACAATGGAGTATCTAGGTGACATTAGGGTTTTGGTTGATTTGTGTCTTAAGGTGTTATTCTAGTATGAACTCTTTTATAGATTGATCTGAAAGAATAACTTTGAGGTGGTTTCGTACCCTACCATAATCTCTACGTTTGTTCTCCGCTATTAGTGGCTTTGGATTGACTCTTTGTTGCATGTTGAGGGCTTGTTATATGATCTATCTATGTTATTATTGTTGAGAAAACTTGCACTAGTGAAAGTATGAACCCTAGGCCTTGTTTCCTACCATTGTAATACCGTTTACGCTCAGTTTTATCGCTTCCTACCTTGCTGTTTTTATAATTTCAGATTACAAATACCTTTATCTACCATCTATTTTGCACTTGTATCGCCATCTCTTCACCGAACTAGTGCACCTATACAATTTACCATTGCATTGGGTGTGTTGGGGACATAAGAGACTCTTTGTTATTTGGTTGCAGGGTTGCTTGAGAGAGACCATTTTCATCCTACGCCTCCTACGGATTGATAAACCTTAGGTCATCCACTTGAGGGAAATTTGCTACTATCCTACAAACCTGTGCACTTGCAGCCCCAACAACGTCTACAAGAAGAAGGTTGTGTAGTAGACATCACTACCACTCGTTTATTTGCACTGGTAGCCAATTTAGACGCCCAGTGTATATAATATGCTGCTTTGTTCCCTATATTTGCACTGGTGGCTAACTTTGATGCCCAGTGGATGTAATATGTGTAATAGCCGTAATAGCCTAGAGTAATGTTGCTTCTTATTTGTTTCTTTATTGTCTTGTTTATTTGTTTGGTTGTAGTCACTGCAGTTCTTTTTCCGCGGTTTGCTAGTGGCAACAATAAAATATTTTTTAAACTAGGTCGTAATAACCACAGACCGTTATGTAGTGACCATGGGCCTCCTATATATGGGCCGTAGGATCTATGGGCCTCCTACGGGCCATAGGATCAATGGGCCTCCTACAGGTCGTAGGATCAATGGGCCTTGTGTGGGTGTTAGAATTAATGGGCCTTCTACGGGCCGTACTATTCATGGACCAATAAAGGACCACAATATGGGCCGTAAACGGGCTAGAGTGGAAATTGTCTGCTTATGGCCCAATCATAACGGGACATTAATAGCTGATATGTATAAAAGGCTTAAACGGGCCCTATTTGATGATGCCAAGAAAACAACCCAACGGATTAACGGGCCGACTTTAACCACAGGCTGAATTTGGGCTACAAGCGGAATAGGACAGTAACAGACCGGAAGTAATCGAATGCTAGAAATGAGCCCAAGAATAAATGGGCCCTTAGAAGGCCGAAAGATCACATGGGCTTGAAAGGGCCCAATGGAATAATGGGTCGTTGACGCGTATAAAGCGATACACTGTTCATTATGGGCCAGTGTCACCACGGGCTGTTAATGGGCCAAGATTTACATAGGGCCTCATATGGGCTGAAAGAAGTCATGGGCCATACATGGCCCGGAAGTTACAACAGGATGGAATCATATTGGACGGCCCAGATGTCGTTACTGGGCCTAATTCGGATAGGCCATAACGGGCTGTGAGTTAGCGGGCTCTAAATGGGCTATATGTGAACAAGCTGTTAACAGGCTTTTCGTGGGCCGGCCCGCTACCTTTTTACCAAGTCAAACGGGCTGGCCTTTTCACCTGAATGGGCCACTGTTAGGTCATGACATGTGTCAACGTATGATAGGAACCTCCCATCCAATGAGTGGATGACATCTGTCCCAACGCTGAGCAGACACGTGGATACTCAGGCGAATTAGAATTTTACACGTGGAAAATCCCCATTAGTCCGGGTTGTTAACGGGTTATCGGATCCAAACTGCAACCAGATAGCTTAACGGTGACCCGTTATGGTGGATGCCACGTGACGGTTACCCTTTATGAAAGGACTTCCGTGACGCGCAATTTATCATCATGGAAATGGACACTTCCGTGGTGATAATTTTGATATTGTCATGGAACACTTCTACAACAGCACATGTATGACTATCTTGATTATGTCATAAAATCATCATGGATGTACATGCATGACAAAAAACGTGACCTACCGTGACAAACACTTATCATCACATAAGTGTATTTTTTGTAGTGTTAACAACATCCTGCAGTAGTGATTGCTAACACTAACGTGGTACTTATGAGATCAAAGCCTCAATCGGACACAGAGAAAGATATGGGCTTATAGTTTCGCCTCCCAACCTTTTACATCAAGGGTAATGTTAACAATAATACTTCATGATAACCTACATCCGAGTGGATATATATGTCTGGATCTTTCCCCAACACACAGTGCTTGCCAAAAAAAGATAAAGTGTAAAAAGGAAATGCAAAGATCACCATGACTCTTGTATAAAGGTAGTAAGTAAAAGTAAAAGATAGGCCCTTCACAGAGGGAATTAGCAGAGGTTGTCATGTGCTTTTATGGTTGGATGCACAAAATCTTAATGCAAAAAAATGTCACTTCATATTGTCGGTTGTGATAAAGAACTTTATTATGCAATCTGTCACTTCTATTTCTTCTATATCACAAGTTCGTATAAATTTTATTTTCTTCACAATAAAAGATCATACATATTTAAAGACCAATTTTTATTGCTTGCACCAATGACAACTTACTTGAAGGATCTGACTCAATCCATAGGTAGATATAGTGGACTCTCATGGCAAAACTGGTTTAAGGGATGTTTGGATGCACAAGTAGTATCTCTACTTGGTGCAAAAGATTTGGCTAGCATGGGATGAGAAGCAAGCTCAACATGTTGGAGGATCCATGACAATATATATTCTATTCGGATATAAGAAAGCATAACCCATTATGTTGTCTTCCTTGTCCAACACCAACTTATTAGGATGTAATATTTTTATGAGTGCTCACAATCACAAAAGATGTACAAGATAGTGTATTTATATGTGAAACCTCTCTTTCTTTATTACTTCCTATTAATTGCAACAATGACCAAAACTATGTTTCTCAACTCTCAACAAATTTTGATCATCATACTCCTTATATGTGAAGTCATCACTCTCCATAAGATCATTATATAATCTTTTTACTTCTTTTATTTTATTCTTTTCCTTTCTATGATCAAAGCAAGAAAACAAAGCCCTTGACTCAAAACTACTCCTTATTATATAACTCCCAGACTCTATTACATAGATGGATAATAAAGCAAAACTCAAATACTAAATCATACTAAACTTTTACTCTACTAAACCAAGATATAACCAAAAGGATCGAACTAAGAAAAATGATAAAGGTAAAGATGTGATGGTGATACGATAATGGGGCACCTCCCCCAAGCTTGGCACAAGCCAAGGGGAGTGCCCATACCCATGTACTCAAGCCTCTTTCTTCGGAGGTGGTGGTGATAAGGTTGATGATGTTTCTGTCAGCTTCATTAAGGTACCCTTCAGGTCCCACAATTCTTGGAGTACACGTCGGAGCATATTTGCATTCTTCTAAATTTCCTTCAAAAGATGCTTATTTCCAGGCCACCAAGAACTTTTCCCTGCATCACTGTGTAAGGGTCTCCTAGGAGGAAGCCCTTCTCGTATCTCTTGGCCTTCATGCTTGCTTGTAATCCCTATTGCTTGATGGGGATTTGTAATAGTGGACATGCCGGGCAGAGTACCTCTCTCCGAAGTAGGATGCTGAACCTCAAGCGAATCTCCTTCGTCCTCCTCCATTGTGACTCCCTTGGCATCCTCCCTCTCGAGTTCCATCTGCATCAACCAAGGATCATCTTGCACATTGTTGGAGGAGGAAGAAGACATGATGCCTGGCCTTGAAAACTCTGGCAGAAAACAGCTCGAAACGAGAACAAAGGATATTGTCGTGGTACGGTGGTCAGAACCTTTGAGAGATTATATAATGAATTTTTACCGTGCAAAACAAGTATTCTGGAGAAAAACAGAGTCCGGAGGGCACACGAGGTGGCCACAAGCCCGGGAGGCGCGCTCCCACAGCTTGTTGACTCCTCATGCGCTATTCAGACTACTTCTTATTTTCCTAATTTTTTTAAATAAGTAAAATTTACATTGGAAAAATTTTGGAGTCCGTTTACTTAAGTATCACATACATATTCCTTTTTGGGGGTCTGGAACGTTCTAGTAAGTTTCCCTTATGTACTCCTCCGGTATTATGGTATTAATAATATTACTTTCAACATTTATGGGAGTACCTGAGATATATTGTTTGATTCCTTGCTCGTTTACCACCTTATTGCCCTCGGTGTTGTTGATCTTGATGGCACTGGAATGATAAACTTCTTCGATAATGTAAGGCCCTTCCCATTTGGAGAGAAGTTTTCCTACAAAAAAACTTAAACGAGAGTTGTATAGCAAGACATGGCCACCTTTTGACTTTGTCATGCTTTTGTATCCTTTTGTCATGCCATCTTTTAACTTTTTATTTAAACAACTTAGCATTTTCATAGGCTTAGGTTCTTCATTCATCAAGTGAGCTAATGTCAAATAGCCTCTTATCACCGGAAAGTTTGAAATCATAGTTGAGCTCTTTAATTGCCCAATAAGCTTTATGTTCTAGTTCAAGAGGTAAGTGACATGCTTTTCCATAAACCATTTTATATGGAGACATACCAATAGGATTTTTATAAGCAGTTCTATAAGCCCATAATGCATCGTCAAGTTTCTTAGACCAATTCTTTCTAGATCTATTAACAGTCTTTTACAAGATCAATTTTATTTCTCTATTACTTAATTCCACTTTAACACTAGACTTAGGATGATATGGAGATGCAATTCTACGATTAACATCGTACTTAGCTTCGAGGGATTTGAGATTGTTGGCTACACAAAGAGGGACTTGCAAAATTAGCACCGACCCTTATGTGCCTCATCAAGGCATCCGGTGCTCAAATGTTTGTTGATCATCTTGGTGATAAGTCCAAAATGTATAATCATTTTGATAGTTATTTGTGCCTACACCGTAGGCTCTATGGAATTTTACAACATTCGTGCACTGTTTTTGTTCATTTTCTTAGGAAACGTCTTTTGGAGGAAATAAATTGTTGGAATTCCCTAGAGGCAATAATAAAGTGGTTATTATTATATTTCCTTAATCATGACAAAGGTTTATTATTCATGCTAAAATTGTATTAACCAAAAACTTAAATACATGTGTGGATACATAAACAAACACCATATTCCTAGTGAGCCTATACTAGACTAGCTCATTGATCAAAGATGGTTAAGGTTTCCTAATCATTGACATGAGTTGTCATTTGATAACGGGATCACATCATTCGTAGAATGATGTGATGGACAAGACCCATCTGTTAGCATAGCATATGATCGTTCATTTTTTGCTACTATTTTCTTAATGTGAAATACATATTCCTTTGACCATGAGATCATGCAACTCCCGGATACTGAAGGAATACCTTGTGTGCTATCAAATATCACAACATAACTGGGTGATCATAAAGGTGCTCTACAGGTATCTACGAAGGTGTTTGTTGAGTTGGCGTGAATCGAGATTGGGATTTTTCATTTCGTATGACGGAGAGGTATCTTTGGGCCCTCTCGGTAATACAGCATCACAAGAAGCTTGCAAGCAAAGTGAATAAGGAGTTAGTTGAAAGATGATGTATTAAAGAATGAGTAAAGAGACTTGCCGGTGACGAGATTGAACTAGGTATGGAGATACCACAATCGAATCTTGGGCAAGTAACATACCGACAAACAAAGGGAACTATGTATTTTGTCATAAAAGTTTGACTGATAAAGATCTTTGTAGAATTGTAGGAACCAATATGGGCATCCAGGTCCTGCTATTGGTTATTGACCGGAGAAGCATCTCAGTCATGTCTACATCATTCTTGAACACATAGGGTCTGCACGGTTAATGTTCGTTGATGATATAGTATTATATGAATTATGTATGTTGGTGAAACGAATGTTGTATGGAGTCCCATATGAGATCATGGACATGACGAGGAGCTCCGGAATGGTCCAGAGGTAACAATTGATATATGGGATGATAGTATTTGGTCTCCGGAAAGGTTTCAAAATGCACCGGGTATTTATCAGATCATCTGAAGGTGTTCCGGGAAGGCCTAAACGGGCCAAGGGGAGGGAGCACACCAGCCCACAAGGGGCTGGCACGCCCCACCTCATGGCTCCGGCCCTAGGGAAGGAAGGGAAGAGGGTCTGCCCCCTCTTACCTTCTCTTCCACATGAGAAAAAGGAAAGGGGGGAGGGGAGCACCTCCCCGCCTGCCTTCTCCCCTGCGCCATAGGAAGGAAAGGGGGGGCACCTAGGGCAGGAGCCTAGAGCGACCGCCGGCCCCCTTGGGGGCACCCCTAGGGACGCCTCCCCTCCCTTACACCTATATATATGCGAGAAGAGGAGGGGGCAACACGGACCAAGATCCCCAAGCCGTGTGTGGTGCCCCCTCTCCCTCTAGCTCTAGTTCCTCCTCCGTCCACGTCCGTTGTGCTTGGCGAAGCCCTGCGGATAGTTTCACTAACTCCATCATCATGCCATCGTGTTGCCATAACTCATCTACTACCTCACCTCTCTTGCTATATCGAGAAGGCGAGGACGTCATCGAGCTGAACATGTGCTGAACGCGGAGGTGTCATACATTCGGTACTTGATCGGGACGGATTGTGAAGGTGTACGACTACATCAACCGCATTGATAAACACTTCTGTTTAGGGATCTACAAGGGTATGTGGAGGCTCCCCCCCTCTTGTATCTATCCATCTCCATGGATAGATCTTGCGCGCGCGTCCAGGTTAGTTGGTCACCGCTTCTTCTGTTAGGATATGCTATTTGAAGACTTTCTTTCCGAAGATCATTGTATCAGTACACCCACTGGGTGTGTCGATTGAATTTTTGGATCGGTGGGGGCACGCTGAGTGCACCCACTAGGTGTAGTCCCCGAGACTATGGTGGACTGCTGGTAGTCGACTGTAGTCTTCGTATTTTGAATTTCTTCACTCTAACTTCTTCACTCGGTCTGGACGGACCATGTCGAATGGAATCTTGGAACCAGTGGGGGCACGCTGAGTGCACCCACTAGGTGTGGTCACCGAGACCATGGTCGACTGCAGGCAGTCGACTAAGGTCTGAAGAACATGTGTTTTTTTAGGTAGATCATGATAACACCATGGTTGACTGCTGGCAGTTAGCTATGGTTTAAGGATCATAACCTCTTTGTCTCTTTCGGTCGACCGATCAGACCAAGTCGGTAGAACCAGTGGGGGCACGCTGAGTGTACCCACTGGGTATCCCCGAGACTATGGTGGACTGCTGGCAGTCGACTATAGTCTTTGTATTTTGAATTTCTTCACTCTAACTTCTTCACTCGGTCTGGACGGACCATGTCGAATGGAATCTTGGAACCAGTGGGGGCACGCTGAGTGCACCCACTGGGTGTGGTCCCCGAGACCATGGTCGACTGCTGGAAGTCGACTAAGGTCTGAAGAACATGTGTGTGTTTTTTTAGGTAGATCATGATAAGACCATGGCTGACTGCTGGCAGTTAGCTATGGTTTTAGGATCATAATCTCTTTGTCTCTTTCGGTCGACCGATCGGACCAAGTGGGTAGAACTAGTGGGGGCACGCTGAGTGCACCCACTGGGTGTAGTCCCCGAGACCACTGTTGAATATTTTGATTCGGCTGTAGTCTTAGAAATGTTATGATTTTTCTCTTAGTCACTCGGAAGCAACCTATCTTTGATGTCCGTCGACTGACCCTTCGCAGAAATCTTGCGAGCTTGTGACTCGCTATACTGAATTGGAAAACAAACAGATCCAGCTCGACCTTGACTTGAAGCTTCTCCAGGAGAACTTTCAAAAGGCAAAAGACGAAGCAAAAGGTATGACTGGTGAGAACTTGACGACTGTCTTTATCTTTCTGCCCATTCCTGATTTTGATCTCATTGTCATTTTGCAGATAAAATGAAGGAGGCTCTGAAGAAGAAGGACCATGACCTTGCCGAGGCGCAGAAGGCGGCTTTGGACAAAATGAAGCTTGCGTAAGAAAAACTGGCTTCAGTCGGTAAACTTGAAGAGGAGAACGCCAATCTGAAAGTTGCTCTCGACGCGGCCAACAAGGAGGTTAGTCGTCTAAAGAATGATAAGATAGCTCTGAGTGACAAGGCTAGTGAACTGGTGGGGAAGAGGAACGATCTGGAGGCTTATCTGGGAGGGCTCGCCAAGAAGTTATTTATCATGCTTGAGGGTAATCTCTCCTACCCGAGTGACTTGTTATCATCGACTTATCGTAGAACTGCTGGTTTATCTTTGAATTGTGTTTACAAAACTCTGCCAAAACTTTGAGGAGGAGACAAGTCGAGTGGAAACAAGCTTTGACCCCATTAACTCTCCCGTGAAGGATGAAACTACTATGAACGTGCTCCAGTCGGAGTCTCGTGTTGCTGGTGTGGTTGACTACCTTGCTCGACTGAAGGTTGCGGCGTCGCGAATCGACACCACACTCTGGCCAGGAGCGACGCTTCAAAATGACCTCGAGTCTCAAATGACTCGACTGAATGAAGTTCCAGGTCGAGTGCAAGAATGGAAGAAGTCTTCTGCCAGGTGTGGCGCTGACGTTGCTCTATCCCTGGTCCGTGTTCACTGCAAGGATGCGCGAGAGGAAAAGCTGGCGTCCATCAAAGTTGCCAATACCAAGAAGCATGACATCCGATCTTTCATGGAGACCTTCATTGCTGCTGCCACTCGGATTGCTGACGGAATTGACTTGGACCAGTTTGTCGCGCCCTCCAGTCCTCCACCTGAGGAGTAAGAAAAACTTCTATGCTTCGCCTTAAATTTGCCTCGGAATGCCGATTGGTTTTGTAACCGATAAACTTTTACAGGCCTGACGCCTAAGCACTTCTGCATCCGTAGGATGTTATCTGAATTGGGCTTATTGTTGAATATGCTTGCATTTGCCTTCGAGCGAACTTTGTTCTTCACTCAGAATATACTTTAGTGCTTGAGACGCAGCTCTGAGGTGGAAAATCTAGTCAACCTGCACTTCATCGCTCTTGCGGGAAGGGATGGAGCACAGATTGCAGTCGACCTGTGTCCTTGCGGATCGGGATGGAGCGCATGTTGTATTTGTGGCGTAGCTCTTAAGGAGAAGGTAGCAGTCGACCTGCACCTCATCGTCCTTGTAGAGCGCATGTTGTATTTGTGGCGTAGCTCCGAAGGAGAAGGTAGCAGTCGACCTGCACCTCGTCGTCCTTGCAGAGTGCATGTTGTATTTGTGGCGTTGCTCCGAAGGAGAAGGTAGTAGTCGCCCTGCACCTCGTCGTCCTTGCAGAGCGCATGTTGTATTTGTTGCGTAGCTCCGAAGGAGAAGGTAGCAATCGACCTGCACCTCGTCGTCCTTGCGGATCAAAATGGATTTCATACTTAGGCGAGTACTAGACTGCAGCTAAGCCCCCGAGTGGGAGGGTTGCTCTCCACTCGGTAGGATTTTTAAATACTTAGGCGAGTACTCGACTGCAGCTAAGCCTCCGAGTGAGAGGTTTTCTCTTCACTCGGTAGGATTTTCAAATACTTAGGCGAGTACTGGACTGCAGCTAAGCCTCCGAGTGGGAGGTTTGCTCTTCACTCGGTAGGATTTTCAAATACTTAGGCGAGTACTGTACTGCAGCTAAGCCTCCGAGTGGGAGGTTTGCTCTCCACTCGATAGGATTTTTAAATACTTAGGCGAGTACTGGACTACAGCTAAGCCCCCAAGTGGGAGGTTTGCTCTCCACTCGGTAGGATTTTTAAATACTTAGGCGAGTACTGGACTGCAGCTAAGCCCCCGAGTGGGAGGTTTGCTCTCCACTCGGTAGGGTTTTCAAATACTTAGGCGAGTACTGGACTGCAGCTAAGCCCCCGAGTGGGAGGTTTGCTCTCCACTTTGTAGGATTTTCAAATACTTAGGCGAGTACTGGACTGCAGCTAAGCCCCCGAGTGGGAGGTTTGCTCTCCACTCGGTAGGGTTTTCAAATACTTAGGCGAGTACTGGACTGCAGCTAAGCCCCCGAGTGGGAGGTTTGCTCTCCACTCGGTAGGATTTTTAAATACTTAGGGGAGTACTGGACTGCAGCTAAGCCCCCGAGTGGGAGGTTTGCTCTCCACTCGGTAGGATTTTTAAATACTTAGGCGAAACGGATTCGCAGCTAAGCCCCCGAGTGAGAGGCCTGCTCGTCACTCGGTAGGATTTTTTTTTAAACTTAGGCAAAACGGATTCGCAGCTAAGCCACCCACTGGGGGATTTATCACGTAAACAAAAGCAACAACAATCACTGGGAGAATTATAACACTCTTGTCTTTGATAAACAAACTACAGAGGTACTTTTTATTACATCTCATCCGAGTGAGTACTTAAGTATAAAAGGGGCGGAGCAGCTCCGCGCTCCAAGCTCGTGGCTCATCAATCTGGCGATCGACATTGTAAAGACGGTACGCTCCATTGTGCAGAACTTTGGTGACGATGAAGGGGCCTTCCCAAGTAGGGGGCGAGTTTGTGTGGCTTCTGTTGATCCACTCGGAGGACCAAGTCTCCTTCTTGGAAGGCTCGACTCTTCACGTTTCTGGCATGGAATCAATGTAAGTCCTGCTGATAGATAGTCGATCGGATCATGGCCATCTATCTTTCTTCTTCTAGAAGGTCGACTGCGTCCTGCTGAGCTTGTTCTGCTTCATCTTCAGAGTAGAGCTTGACTTGGGGTGCATTGTGAAGCAAGTCACTCGGCAGAACTGCTTCAGCTCCATAGACCAAAAAGAATGGAGTTTGCCGAGTTGACCAATTAGGAGTAGTCCTCAATCCCCAAAGAACTGATGGAAGTTCGTCGAGTCACACACCTGCTGCGTGTTTGAGATCACGCATCAACCGGGGTTTCAGTCCTTTGAGAATTAGGCCATTTGCTCTTTCTGCTTGTCCATTCGACTGGGGGTGAGCGACGGAAACGCAGTCGACTCGCGTGTCTTGAGAAGCGCAAAAGGCTCTAAATTTGTCAGAATCGAATTTTGACCCATTATCTGTGATGATGTTGTGCGGAACTCCATATCTGAATATCAACTCTCTGATGAAGCTGATAGCAGTGCAGGTATCAAGAATTTTGATAGGCTTGGCTTTGATCCACTTAGTGAACTTGTCGACTGCCACCAGTACATGGGTGAAGCTGCTCCTGCCAGTTCTCAGTGGTCCAACCATATCCAATCCCCAAACGGCGAAGGGCCAGACGAGTGGAATGGTCTTCAAGGCTGAGGCGGGTTTGTGTGACATATTGGAATAGAACTGACATCCTACACACTTGTCGACTATCTCCTTCGCCATTTCATTTGCTCTTGGCCAGTAAAACCCTGCTCGGTATGCTTTAGCCACAATGGTCCGAGAGGACGCATGATGACCACAGGTCCCCGAGTGGATATCGTCAAGAATTATCTAACCTTCTTCTTGTGTTATACATTTCTGACCGACTCCAGTCGCGCTTTCCCTGTACAACTGTCCCTTTATCACAGTAAAGGCCATGGATCGACGGACGATCTGTCGAGCCTCTTCTTCATTCTCTGGGAGCTCTTTCCTTAGGATATACATGATGTACGGCACTGTCCAGTCGGGAGTGATGACCAACACTTCCATGATCAGGTCGACCACAGCTGGGACCTCAACTTCAGTCGGATCCGTGACACTTTTTGGCTGCGGGGCTTCTTCGGTGAAAGGATCCTCGTGAACTGATGGTGTGTGGACATGTTCCAGAAACACATTACTGGGAATGGCTTCTCTCTTGGAACCTATTTTTGCCAAGTAATCAGCCGCTTGATTTTTCAGTCGGGGTATATGATGAAGCTCTAACCCCTCGAATTTTTTCTCTAGCTTCATCACTGCATTGCAGTAACCAGTCATGGCCGGACTTCTGACGTCCCACTCCTTCATCACTTGGTTAACCACCAAATCTGAGTCGCCATAGACCATGAGGCGATGGACGCCGAGTGAAATGGCCATACGCAACCCATACAAAAGTGCTTCGTATTCTGCTTCGTTATTGGAGGAATCAAAGTGAATCTGGAGCACATATCTGAGCTTATCTCCTCGGCGGGAAATCAACACTACCCCAGCACCGGAACCATTCGGCATCTTAGAACCATCAAATAACATGGTCCAGTGTTCCGAGTGAACTTGAGTTGACAGTTGCTGTTCAGTCCACTTGGCGATGAAATTTGCCATTGCTTGGGACTTGATGGCTTTCTTTGCCTCAAACTTGATATCTAGGGGAAGGAGTTCAATCGGCCATTTTGCCACTCGACCAGTTGCATCTCTAATGTGCAGAATCTCTGACAATGGAGCGTCGCTGACAACTGTAATGGATTGGTCAGAGAAGTAATGAGCAACCTTCTTCGTGGTCATATAAATCCCATATACAAGCTTCTGATAATGAGGGTATCTTTGCTTTGATGGGGTCAAAACTTCAGAAACATAATATACTGGGCGCTGAACTTTAAAGGCTTTTCCTTCTTCTTCCCGCTCGATCGTAAGTACTATAATAACGACTTGTCCCGTGGCTACAATGTAAAGCAGCAAAGGCTCTTTGCTGATCGGGGCAGCAAGCACCGGCTGGGTGGAGAGAAGGGCTCTTAGCTCTACTAACACTGCATCAGCTTCAGGAGTCCACTCGAACTTGTCTGACTTCTTCATCAGTCGGTAAAGAGGCAATGCCTTTTCACCGAGACGAGAGATGAATCGACTTAAAGCGGCCAAGCAACCAATAAGCTTCTGGACATCGTGCACACGCACAGGACGTTTCATTCGGAGTATAGTACCAACTTTCTCTGGATTGGCATCGATTCCTCGTTCGGAGACGAGAAAACCGAGTAACTTTCCTCCAGGAACTCTGAATGTGCACTTTGATGGATTAAGCTTGATATCATACCTCCCGAGGTTGGCAAATGTCTCTGCAAGATCAGTCAGCAGGTCGGAACCTTTCCGTGACTTGACCATAATATCATCCATGTATGCTTCCACATTCCGACTGATTTGAGTGAGCAAACACTTCTGAATCATCCTCATGAACATGGCTCCGGCATTCTTGAGGCCGAATGGCATGGTGACATAACAGAAGCACCCGAATGGAGTGATGAAAGATGTTTTGATCTCATCGGGTCCATACAGACGGATCTGATGGTAACCGGAATAGGCATCTAAAAAAGACAGGCGCTCACATCCCGCGGTCGAGTCGACTATTTGGTCGATGCAGGGGAGAGGAAAATGATCTTTCGGGCAGGCCCGATTGATATGTTTTAAGTCGATGCACATGCGAAGTGACTTGTCCTTCTTGGGGACCATGACAACATTAGTGAGCCACTCGGAGTGATAAATCTCTTGGATAAACTCCACTACTAAGAGCCGAGCCACCTCCTCGCCAATGGCCTTTCTTTTCTGGACGGCGGACCATCGAATATGTTCTTTGACAGGTTTTACCTTTGAGTCGACTCGTAGACGATGCTCAGCCAGCCCCCTGGGAACACCCGGCATGTCAGAGGGTTTCCATGCGAAGATGTCCCAGTTCTCACAGAGGAACTGGATGAGCGCTTCTTCCTAGTTGGAGTCGAGTGTTGTAGAGATATGAGTCGGAGTAGCACCAGGGTCGGTCGGGTGAATGTAAATCGGTTTTGTCTCACCGGACGACTGAAACGCTGATTCCGTAGCGGGCCTCTTGGCTCTCAACAAATCACTCGGGTCTACAGTTTTCTGGTATTCCTGCAGCTCTACCACTGTCATCTAAGCATCGGCGGTCTTTGAGCCTTTCTGAAAGCACTCTTCTGCCTTCTTCCGATTGCCAGTAATAGTGATCACACCTTTGGGACCAGGCATCTTCAATTTGAGGTACACATAACATGGTCGAGCCATGAAACGTACATAAGCTGGCCTGCCCAAAATAGCGTGATAAGCACTCGGGAAATCCACAACTTCAAACATCAACTTTTCTTTGCAGTAATTCTTGGAATCGCCGAAAACCACATCAAGAGCAATTTGGCCGAGTGACTCAGCCTTGTTTCCAGGAATGACTCCATGGAAACTCATGTTGCTGGTACTGAGTCTGGACATCAGAATACCCATCCCTTTCAACGTCTCTGCATATAGTATATTCAGGCCACTGCCACCATCCATCAAAACTTTAGTCCGTGAAGTGCCTTCGACGACTGGGTCGACCACCAAAGCTTGCCTCCCAGGGGTGGCTATATGTGTCGGATGATCGGACTGGTTGAATGTGATGGTAGTCTGAGACCATTTCAGATAATTGGGTGTCGCCAGAGCAACCATATTCACTTCTCGGTTGATAACTTTCATTTGACTTTTGCTTTCAAGTCAGCAAAAATCATCAGGGTGGAATTGACCTGGGGATATCCATCATCACTATCTTCTTTGTCCTCAACTTTGTCCAACTCCTTTTCCTTATCTTTGGGTTGTTTCCCCTGGAATTGCTGGATCAAGAGCCGACACTGTCGAGTGGTATGTTTCGGGTAAATGAGTTTACCCTCGTCATCTTTCTTCGTGTGGATGTGGCACGGAAAATCCAACACGCCATTCCCTTCCTTTTCCTTCACCTTCTTAGGGTTCCAAGACCCTTTGGGCTTCCCTTTAAACTTTCCTTGAGTCACGGCCAAGGCTTCTCCAGGAGCAGCTGGCTCGGCTTTCCGCTTCTGCTTCCGACTGGAGTTCCCTCCTATGGTTTCGTGGGCGACTGACTTGTGCTTGCCACTCCGGAGCCGATCCTCTTCTTCACCATTGGCATACTTGGTGGCAATCTCCATCATTCGACTCAGAGACATGTCTCCGGTTCAACCGAATTTTAGATTTAGCTCTCTGTACTTAACGCCTTCCTTGAAGGCACAGACTGCCTGGTGATCAGATACATTCTCTACCGTGTGATGCAACAAGATCCATCTCTGGATGTAATCTCTCAAAGTTTCATTCGACTTTTGCACACAAGATTGCAGCTCTGTCAACCCTACTGGTCGCTTGCAAGTTCCTTCAAATGATCTGACAAATACTCGAGCCAGATCTTCCCAAGTGTAAATGCTGTTGGGTGCTAACTGATTCAACCATGCTCTGGCCGAGCCCTCCAACATAAGAGGCAGGTGTTTCATGGCTACTTCATCGTTGCCGCCGCCAATCTGAACAGCCACTCGGTAGTCTTCAAGCCAAGTATCAGGCTTAGACTCACCAGTGAACTTACTGACTCCAGTCGCCAACCTGAAGTTGGGAGGAATCACCGCGGCCTTGATGGCTCTGCTAAATCACTCTGGTCCTGAGACGTGTACTCTGTTGCTGGTGGGTACATCTCTGTCATGACCTTCTTGGTGAGCTCTGTTCCTGTCGACCAAACCTTGAATGATAATGGATCTCGCATCAAAGCCTGGTTCCCTGGGGTCGACTGGAATCCTTCGCCCAACACCGTGATGGCGTCTGTCATCCTGCTGTCGAGGCGCGTACGATCCACCCCTTGGGGGAGGGGTGGGCACTCGACGTCGATCATCATGATCGAGTCGGTGATCATACTGCTCATAGTTCAGGTACTGATCATGCCGGTCTCCACGTCCCTCACGCCTCTGGGGCGATCTTGGGCTATGGGCCGACTAGACTATATTTGCAGCGATGGATCTGCTGTGAATCCTATTCCGCGACTGCGATACAGCTGAATTTTGATCTCCTGCTGCCCGGAGTAATGCTTAGATCTGTAACAAGCCTCTGCCAGCCTCTGACTGGGAAGGCTGAATCGACTCTGCTATACGGGCTGCAGCTACTAAATTCTGAATCGTGGTTCGATATACCTGAGTCGGTGGTAGAAAGAGTTGACGTCGACTGGATTCTGGAACTCGTTGCCGTGCATGCTCGTCGAGTGCTCGCTGGAGGTTCTCCAGTCAAGTGCGCTCAGCCAAGTTGTCCAAGCGTGCGTCCTCCAAGGCACGAGCCTCGGGGGTTTCTCCAATGATAGGAGTGTGCAGCGCATCCATGTTCCGGCGGCGAAGTTCTTCCCTCTGTAGCGAAGTGAGGGGCTCGGGGAGATACTCTTCATGGGCATGCAACGGATCGCCTCAACCGTCGCCTCCGTCGATGCGGGGAAAACCGGGAGGACTACATGGTCCATCAACCATCAGAACCTCCACCGCTGGATCACTGCTGTCGCACTCGGATGCAGTCTCTGCGGAGCCAGTCGACAGGTCGAATAGGCCGTAGAGAGATTCGTCGGGCTTGATCGCCGTGACTTGGGGGGTGGCCGACTGGCGAGCCACCGTGTGCCTCACCCACTACTGAAGCCTTGACCGATTGGAGCGCTTGCGCCGATGGGAAACAGGGAGGGGGGACGACACAGGAGCCGACCGATACTGGGTCGACGGTTGCCGCGGGAGGATGCCATGGATGCACGCGCGAAAGTGCGTCACCCCATGGACAGGGAGCGCATCGATGTCGAGCAGTGCCTCCTGAAGCCAAGCGGAGTCGTCGGCGATGAACGTGAGCGTACCGAGACGGATCTCGCGCCCCTCAACCAGAGCTCCGCCTGAAATCATGATGAAGGAGATCAGAAAAATCGCAACTTCTCCAATAAGTCGCTAAGGCACCGGCCCCATGGTGGGCGCCAACTGTCGTGGTTCTAAGTCTGACAATAGTGTAGGGGGTAGGTATGGCGAGGCAAGGTCCTAGCTATGGAGTAGTTGTATACGCAAGAGATTTACGAGTTCAGGCCCTTCTCGGAGGAAATAACAGCTCTACGTCTCGGAGACCGGAGGCGGTTGATTGGAGTATGTGTGTATGAGTTATAGGGGTGCGAACCCTTTACACTGAGGAGGGGGGTGGCTTATATAGAGTTCGCCAGACCCCTCCGGCCCTCAGTTATGTAGGGTTTAAGGTACATTAAGATCGGGCGTTACCGGTAACGCCACAAATAAAGTGCTATGATGACCATAAAGGCTACTTAATAACCGGCCGATCGTGTGCAGAGTCACTTTAGATCTCCTGGCTGTCGAGTGGTTGGCTTCATGGTCGAGTGTCTTTGAGTCCGTCGAGTGGAACACTTCTGAGTCGTTTGAAAGGTGGTTTCTTCTAGAGATGTCCTTGGAGAGGGTAGTTTGGACAGGTCCATGACCCTACCCTAGGTTCATAGCTTCATCATTAGCACCCGAATGGATCGAGATTTGAGTGGGGAAGGAGTTGAGAACTCTTCCGACCCATTTTTCGTGCTATGAGTGTATCTTGTTCTTGATCCATGAACTTAAGTAACGGCACCAACTTCTTTTTCGGTCGCCTTGATCCATTCTTGGTTTCAGTCGAGTGAATTTCTTTACTTGAAAAGGTCCGAGTGACGGTATGGAGGAGATCCTCCGTTTGACAAGTTGTTCTGTTGCTCGCGGATTTTGCGGGATTCGAATTTTGGGAAGTGCGCGGGGCGGAGGAGGCCGCAGTAATCAGACGAGATAGGGTGGAGATGCCTCGATCTCCGCATCACCTTTTTCGTCACGTATCGCGCGCGCGACTGTTGCGGGGTTTGACAGGATCGTCTGGGCCTACAAGTCAGTCACTCGGAAGCAACTCCATATAAGCCGCTGGCCCAGGGCTTTTGAACAATGCGCCCTCATTCTTCCTCTTTCTTCTCGAATTCCTCCGCCACCTCTGCTCTTGTCTCGGTGTCGTCGGTCCGTTCGAGCTTCGTCTGCGGCGATGGTGAAGGATAAGACGGTGGCCCTGGAGCACGCGAAGAAGGCGACGGCTCAGGCGAAGGCAAAGAAGTCTGGCCGGGGCGGATCTTCCTCGAGGTCTGCCTTGCCACGGGGCTGGATCCAGGGCGATTGGATGCCCTCGGCGATTCGTCAAGAAGACATCGATGACCTAGTCGAGGGGGACTCATTCTCCACGAATCCGCGCGCCTCCCGGGGAACGAGATCGAGCCGCAGCCTCTCGGGGGTGAGTGTGTCCTTATCGCCACCCACGTCGACCGCGGATTCTCCCTGCCCCCTCATCCTTTTTTCCGGAGTTTCTTGAACTTTTTCGGAGCGCAACTTCATCACTTTACTCCAAATTCCATCATGTATCTTGCTTCCTTCGTGTCTTTGTGCGAGAATTTCTTGGGTTGCCGTCCTCATTGGGGCCTCTTCAAGCACATTTTCATTTGTCGTTCTCAGTCGGTTAAGAAAGCCAAGTCGAGTGACAATAAGACGCAAGTGATTCAGATGTGCAGGGGTCTTGGGATCCAGATGAGAAGCAAAAGTTCCTTTCCAGCTATGACCCTTCCTGACTCAGTCCGCGGGTGGCAGTCGACCTGGTTCTACTGCAGAGACCGGCCGACCCCAGGACAGGCGACGGGTCTTCCCCCTTTTTCCCTGAACCGAGCAGAAAAACCTTCTTCTCTGAAAGTGACACCAAAAGAGAAGGCACAAGTCAAAGTGTTGGTTGGTCGAGTGGTTCAGCTTGTCCGCGACGGGGTGACTGGTATGGATTTGCTAGAGGTCTTCCTCCGGAGACGTATCCAACCGCTCCAAGCTCGTGACCATCCGATGTGGATGTATTCGGGTCTCGAAGACACCACTCGGATTCACCCGGAGGAGGTTGACGAGGCTACGTTGGAGGGGTGGTTGTCAAGCATCATAGGGAACAAAGATAACCCCCGAGGAGCCAGGAGGATTCCTCCACTCGACCAATCATATGAAGTAGATCCGGTCCAATTCTGCATCTCTGACTGCGGCCTCGCTTTCTTCATTCTGTTTTCTTAAAATCATTCGACTGACTTTTTTCTTGTTTGTTGTCTTCTAGACCATTACTGAGATGTACTCGATACCCAAGGGGGCGCAAGAACAGACCGAGGAGGAGGAGGCGAGCGGAGGTGAAAGTGGGGAGGGGTGGCAATCTGATGGTGAGGGGGAAGAGGATGATGACGGCTCCAGTGAAGAGGAGGAGGAGGAAGTCGATCCTCCTCGCACAGAAAGGCGATCCAAGCTTACCCACGACCCCGCGAGCGAGCGTGGCAAAGTGGCTGTGCCTGTTGGGCAGTCGTCAAAACGCCCTCGAACGGCTTCTCCGGCGCCGACTGAAAAAGCGCCAAAGCATCCGCGGGCGGCGTCATCAAAGACGCTGAAGGCCTTGCCCAAGATGAGAATGACCATTACTACCATTTCCGGGTAACAGCAGAACTTGTGTTTTCTCGTTTAGCATGGACAGAGACTCATTGACTAACCAACTGGTTTCTAAAATCTGCAGTGCTACTACCTCCGAGACCTCTGCCAGGAACGAAGACCAGGAAATGGAAGACGTTGTCACCTCCAGCCTTGGTACAATTTCTGTAGTTTCACTCTTGGTCGATTGGATTTTCGTTTTTAACTTTGGATTTTTCCTGTAGCTCCTCCTCATGTCATTGATCTCCCTGATGATGACGACGAGGCTCCACTGAGGTCGAGGAGGAATAGAAAGGCGCCGGCTGGCGAGACTACTCAGATTGCTTCAGTTCCTAAGACATTGGTTCAAGAGGGTGGCAATATCACTCGGAATTCTGTGTCCTTCGCTGTGCCACTGACGAGTGTTTGGCCATCATCGTCGACTGCTGACCCGCCCTCCCTTTTTGCTACACACCACATCCCAGAGGACCAAGTGGGTGCTGCTAAGGAGGCTATACGCTAGGCGGGGATCATGATGGAGCAGGTGAAGGCAATCCGGGAATCCAGCCAAGCGGCCTATGATGCTAGCTCAGCCCTTCAGAGCAACGTCCAGGTTAGTTGGTCACCGCTTGTTCTGTTAGGATATGCTATCTGAAGACTTTCTTTCGAAGATCTTTGTATCAGTACACCCACTGGGTGTGTCGATTGAATTTTTGGATCGGTGGGGGCACGCTGAGTGCACCTACTAGCTGTAGTCCCCGAGACTATGGTGGACTGCTGGCAGTCGACTGTAGTCTTTGTATTTTGAATTTCTTCACTCTAACTTCTTCACTCGGTCTGGACGGACCATGTCGAATGGAATCTTGGAACCAGTGGGGGCACGCTGAGTGCACCCACTGGGTGTGGTCCCCGAGACCATGGTCGACTGCTAGCAGTCGACTAAGGTCTGAAGAACCTGTGTGTGTGTGTGTTTTTTATTAGGTAGATCATGATAAGACCATGGCTGAGTGCTGGCAGTTAGCTATGGTTTTAGGATCATAACATCTTTGTCTCTTTCGGTCGACCGATCGGACCAAGTCGGTAGAACCAGTGGGGGCACGCTGAGTGCACCCACTGGGTGTAGTCCCCGAGACTATGGTGGACTACTGGCAGTCAACTGTAATCTTTGTATTTTGAATTTCTTCACTCTAACTTCTTCACTCGGTCTGGACGGACCATGTCGAATGGAATCTTGGAACCAGTGGGGGCACGCTGAGTGCACCCACTGGGTGTGGTCCCCGAGACCATGGTCGACTGCTGGCAGTCGACTAAGGTCTGAAGAACCTATTCTTTTTTTAGGTAGATCATGATAAGACCATGGCTGACTGCTGGCAGTTAGCTATGGTTTTAGGATCATAACATCTTTATCTCTTTCGGTCGATCGATCAGACCAAGTCGGTAGAACCAGTGGGGGCACGCTGAGTGCACCCACTAGGTGTAGTCCCCGAGACTACTGTTGAATATTTTGATTCGGCTGTAGTCTTAGAAATGTTACGATTTTTCTCTTAGTCACTTGGAAGCAACCTATCTTTGATGTCCGTCGACTGACCCTTCGCAGAAATCTTGCGAGCTTGTGACTCGCTATAATGAATTGGAAAACAAACAGATCCAGCTCGACCTTGACTTGAAACTTGTCCAGGAGAACTTTCAAAAGGCGAAAGACGAAGCAAAATGTATGACTGGTGAGAACTTGACGACCTTTATCTTTCTTCCCATTCCTGATTTTGATCTCATTGTCATTTTGCAGATAAAATGAAGGAGGCTCTGAAGAAGAAGGACCATGACCTTGCCGAGGCGCAGAAGGCGGCTTTGGACAAAATGAAGCTTGCAGAAGAAAAACTGGCTTCAGTCGGTAAACTTGAAGAGGAGAACGCCAATCTGAAAGTTGCTCTCGACACGGCCAACAAGGAGGTCAGTCGTCTGAAGAATGATAAGATAGCTCTGAGTGACAAGGCTAGTGAACTGGTGGGGAAGAGGAACAATATGGAGGCTTATCTGGGAGGGCTCACCAAGAAGTTATTCATCATGCTTGAGGGTAATCTCTCCTACCTGACTGACTTGTTATCATCGACTTATCGTAGAACTGCTGGTTTATCTTTGAATTGTGTTTACAGAACTCTGCCAAAACTTCAAGGAGGAGACCAGTCGAGTGGAGACAAGCTTGGACCCCATTAACTCTCCTGTGAAGGATGAAACTGCTATGAACATGCTCCGACTGGAGTCTCGCGTTGCTGGTGTGGTTGACTACCTTGCTCGACTGAAGGTTGTGGCGTCGTGAATTGACACGACACTCTAGCCAGGAGCGACGTTTCAAAATGACCTCGAGTCTCTAATGACTCGACTGAATGAAGTTCCAGGTCGAGCGCAAGAATGGAAGAAGTCTTCTGCCAGGTGTGGCGCTGACGTTGCTCTATCCCTGGTCCGTGTTCACTGCAAGGATGCGCGAGAGGAAAAGCTGGCGTCCATCAAAGTTGCCAATACCAAGAAGCACGACTTCCAATCTTTCATGGAGACCTTCATTGCTGCTGCCACTCGGATTGCTGACGGAATTGACTTGGACCAGTTTGTCGCGCCCTCCAGTCCTCCACCTGAGGAGTAAGAAAAACTTCTAGGCTTCGCCTTAAATTTGCCTCGGAATGCCGAGTGGTTTTGTAACCGATAAACTTTTACAGGCCTGATGCCTGAGCACTTCTGCATCCTTAGGATGTTATCTGAACTTGGCTTATCTGAGCACTTCTGCTAATAGATAGTCGATCGGATCATGGCCATCTCGCTTTCTTCTTCTAGAAGGTCGACTGCGTCCTGCCGAGCTTGTTCTGCTTCATCTTGAGAGTAGAGCTTGACTCGGGGTGCATTGTGAAGCAAGTCACTCGACAGAACTACTTCAGCTCCATAGACCAGAAAGAATGGAGTTCGCCCAGTTGACCGATTAGGAGTAGTCCTCAATCACCAAAGAACTGATGGAAGTTCGTCGACCCACGCGCCTGCTGCGTGTTTGAGATCACGCATCAACCAGGGTTTTAGTCCTTTGAGAATTAGGCTGTTTTCTCTTTCTGCTTGTCCATTCGACTAGGGGTGAGCGACGGAAGCATAGTCGACTCGCGTGTCTTGAGAAGCGCAAAAGGCTCTAAATTTGTCAGAATCGAATTTTGACCCATTATCTGTGATGATGTTGTGCGGAACTCCATATCTGAATATCAACTCTCTGATGAAGCTGATAGCAGTGCAGGTATCAAGAATTTTGATAGGCTTGGCTTCGATCCACTTAGTGAACTTGTCGACTGCCACCAGTACATGGGTGAAGCTGCTCCTGCCAGTTCTCAGTGGTCCAACCATATCCAATCCCCAAACGGCGAAGGGCCAGACGAGTGGAATGGTCTTCAAGGCTGAGGCGGGTTTGTGTGACATATTGGAATAGAACTGACATCCTACACACTTGTCGACTATCTCCTTCGCCATTTCATTTGCTCTTGGCCAGTAAAACCCTGCTCGGTATGCTTTAGCCACAATGGTCCGAGAGGACGCATGATGACCACAGGTCCCCGAGTGGATATTGTCAAGAATTATCTGACCTTCTTCTGGTGTTATACATTTTTGACCGACTCCAGTCGCGCTTTCCCTGTACAACTGTCCCTTTATCACAGTGAAGGCCTTGGATCGACGCACGATCTGTCGAGCCTCTTCTTCATTCTCTGGGAACTCTTTCCTTAGGATATACGCGACGTACAGCACTGTCCAGTCGGGAGTGATGACCAACACTTCCATGATCAGGTCGACCACAGCTGGGACCTCAACTTCAGTCAGATCTGTGACACTTTTTGGCTGTGGGGCTTCTTTGGTGAAAGGATCCTCCTAAACTGATGGTGTGTGGACGTGTTCCAGAAACACATTACTGGGAATGGCTTCTCTCTTGGAACCTATTTTTGCTAAGTCATTAGCCGCTTGATTTTTCAGTCGAGGTATGTGATGAAGCTCTAACCCCTCGAATTTTTTCTCTAGCTTCCTCACTGCATTGCAGTAACCAGTCATGGCCGGACTTCTGACGTCCCACTCCTTCATCACTTGGTTAACCACCAAATCTGAGTCGCCATAGACCATGAGGCGATGGACGCCGCGTGAAATGGCCATACGCAACCCATACAAAAGTGCTTCGTATTCTGCTTCGTTATTGGAGGAATCAAAGTGAATATGGAGCACATATCTGAGCTTATCTCCTCGGGGGTAAATCAACACTACCCCATCACCGGAACCATCCGGCATCTTAGAACCATCAAAGAACATGGTCCAGTGTTCCGAGTGAACTTGAGTCGGCAGTTGCTGTTCAGTCCACTCGGCGATGAAATCTGCTATTGCTTGGGACTTGATGGCTTTCTTTGCCTCAAACTTGATATCTAGGGGAAGGAGTTCAATCGCCCATTTTGCCACTCGACCAGATGCATCTCTGTTGTGCAGAATCTCTAACAATGGAGCGTCGCTAACGACTGTAATGTAATGGTCAGAGAAGTAATGAGCAACCTTCTTCGTGGTCATTTAAATCCCATATACAAGCTTCTGATAATGAGGGTATCTTTGCTTTGATGGGGTCAAAACTTCAGAAACATAATATACTGGGCACTAAACTTTAAAGGCTTTTCCTTCTTCTTCCCGCTCGACCGTAAGTACTGTACTGACGACTTGTCCCGTGGCTGCAATGTAAAGCAGCAAAGGCTCTTTGCTTATCGGGGCAGCAAGCACCGGCTAGGTGGAGAGCAGGGCTTTTAGCTCTACAAATGCTGCATCAGCTTCAGGAGTGCACTCGAACTTGTCTGACTTCTTCATCAGTCGGTAAAGAGGCAATGCCTTTTCACCGAGACGAGAGATGAATCGACTTAAAGTGGCCAAGCAACCAGTAAGCTTCTGGACATCATGCACACGCACAGGACGTTTCATTCGGAGTATAGTACCAACTTTTTCTGGATTGGTGTCGATTAATCGTTCGGAAACGAGAAAACTGAGTAACTTTCCGCCAGGAACTCCGAATGTGCACTTTGATGGATTAAGCTTGATATCATACCTCCCGAGGTTGGCAAATGTCTCTGCAAGATCAGTCAGCAGGTCGGAACCTTTCCGTGACTTGACCAAAATATCATCCATGTATGCTTTGAGTGAGCAAACACTTCTGAATCATCCTCATGAACGTGGCTCTGGCATTCTTGAGGGAATGGCATGGTGACATAACAGAAGCACCAGAATGGAGTGATGAAAGTTCTTTTGATCTCATCGGGTCCATACAGACGGATCTGATGGTAACCGGAATAGGCGTCTAAAAAAGATAGGCGCTCACATCCCGCGGTCGAGTCGACTATTTAGTCGATGCGGGGGAGAGGAAAATGATCTTTCGGGCAGTCCCGATTGATATGTTTAAAGTCGATGCACATGCGAAGTGACTTGTCCTTCTTGGGGACCATAACAACATTGGCGAGCCACTCGGAGTGATAAATCTCTCGGATAAACTCCGCTGCTAAGATCCGAGCCACCTCCTCGCTAATGGCCTTTCTTTTCTGGATAGCGGACCGTTGAAGATGTTCTTTGACAGGTTTTACCTTTGAGTCGACTCGTAGACAGTGCTCAGACAGCCCCCTGGGAACACCCGGCATGTCAGAAGGCTTCCATGCGAAGATGTCCCAGTTCTCACGGATGAACTGGATGAGCGCTTCTTCCTATTTGGAGTCGAGTGTTGTAGAGATATGAGTCGGAGCAGCACTGGGGTCGGTCAGGTGAATGTGAATCGGTTTTGTCTCACCGGACGACTGAAATGCTGATTTCGTAGCAGGCTTCTTGGCTTGCAACAATTCACTCGGGTCTGCAGTTTTCTGGTATTCCTGGAGCTCTACCACTGCCATCTGAGCATCGGCGATCTTTGAGCCTTTCTGAAAGCACTCTTCCGCCTTCTTCCGATTGCCAGTAATAGTGATCCCACCTTTAGGAGCAGGCATCTTCAATTTGAGGTACACATAACATGGTCGAGCCATGAAACGTGCATAAGTTGGCCTGCCCAAAATAGCATGATAAGCACTCTAGAAATCCACAACTTCAAACGTCAACTTTTCTTTGCGGTAATTCTTGGAATCGCCGAAAACCACATCAAGAGAAATTTGTCCGAGTGACTCAGCCTTCTTTCCAGGAATGACTCCATGGAAACTCATGTTGCTGGCACTGAGTCTGGACATCGGAATACCCATACCTTTCAACGTCTCTGCATATAGTATATTCAGGCCACTACCACCATCCATCAAAACTTTAGTCAGTCGAGTGCGTTTGACGACTGGGTGGTTATGTGTGTCGGCTGATCGGACTGGTCGAATGTGATGGCAGTCTGAGACCATTTCAGATAACTGGGTGTCGCCGGAGCAACCATATTCACTTCTCGGTTGATAACTTTCAATCGACTTTTGCTTTCAACGTCAGCAAAAATCATCAGGGTGGAATTGACCTGGGGATATCCATCATCACTATCTTCTTTGTCCTCAACTTTGTCCAACTCATTTTCTTTATCTTTGGGTTGTTTCCATTGGAATTGCTGGATCAAGAGCCGACACTGTCGAGTGGTATGTTTCGGGTAAATGAGTTTACCCTCCTCATCTTTCTTCGTGTGGATGTGGCACGGCAAATCCAACACGTCATTCCCTTCCTTGTCCTTCACCTTCTTAGGGTTCCAAGACCCTTAGGGCTTCCCTTTAAACTTTCCTTGAGTCACGGCCAAGGCTTCTCCAGGAGCAGCTGGCTCGGCTTTCCGCTTCTGCTTCCAACTGGAGTTCCCTCCTCCGGTTTTGTGGGTGACTGACTTGTGCTTGCCACTCCGGAGCCGATCCTCTTCTTCACCATTGGCATACTTGGTGGCAATCTCCATCATTCGACTCAGAGACATGTCTCCGGTTCGACCAAATTTTAGATTTAGCTCTCTGTACTTAACGCCTTCCTTGAAGGCACAGACTGTCTGGTGATCAGATACATTCTCTACTGTGTGATGCAATGTGATCCATCTCTGGATGTAATCTCTCAAAGTTTCATTCGACTTTTGCACACAAGATTGCAGCTCTGTGAACCCTGCTGGTCGCTTGCAAGTTCCTTCAAATGTTCTGACAAATACTTGATCCAGATCTTCCCAAGTGTAAATGCTGCTGGGTGCTAGCTGATTCAACCATGCTCTGGCCGAGCCCTCCAACATAAGAGGCAGATGTTTCATGGCTACTTCATCGTTGCCGCCGCCAATCTGAACAGCCACTCGGTAGTCTTGAAGCCAAGTATCAGGCTTAGACTCACTAGTGAACTTACTGACTCCAGTCGCCAACCTGAAGTTGGGAGGAATCACCGCGGCCCTGATGGCTCTGCTGAAACACTCTGGTCCTGAGAGGTGTACTCTGCTGCTGGTGGGTACATCTCTATCATGACCTTCTCGGCGAGCTCTGTTCCTGTCGACCAAACCTTGAACGATAATGGATCTCGCATCAAAGCCTGGTTCCCTGGGGTCGACTGGAATCCTTCGCCCAACACTGTGATGGCATCTATCATCATGCTGTCGAGGCGTGTATGATCCACCCCTTGGGGGAGGGGTGGGCACTCGACGTCGATCATCACGATCGAGTCGGTGATCATACTGCTCACAGTTCTGGTACTGATCACGCCGGCCTCCACGTCCCTCACGCCTCGGGGGCGATCTTGGGCTATGGGCCGACTCAACTGTATTTGCAGTGATGGATCTGCTGTGAATCCTATTCCGCGACTGCGATACAGCTGAATTTTGATCTCCTGCTGCCCGGAGTAATGCTTTGATCTGTAACAAGCCTCTGCCAGCCTCTGACTGGGAAGGCTGAATCGACTCTGCTATACGAGCTGCAGCTGCTAAATTCTGAATCGGAGTTCGATATACCTGAGTCGGTGGTAGAAAGAGTTGACGTCGACTGGATTCTGGAACCCGTTGCCGCGCACGATCATCGAGTGCTCGCTGGAGGTTCTCCAGTCGAGTGCGCTCAGCCAAGTTGGCCAAGCGCGCGTCCTCCAAGGCACGAGCCTCGGGGGTTTCTCCAACAATAGGAGTGTGCACTGCATCCATGTTCCGACGGCGAAGTTCTTCCCTCTGCAGCGAAGTGAGGGGCTCGGGGAGATACTCTTCATGGGCATGCGACGGATCGCCTCCGCCGTCGCCTCCGTCGATGCGGGGAAAACTGGGAGGACTGCTTGGTCCATCGACCATCAGAACCTCAACCGCTGGATCACTGCTGTCGCACTCGGATGGAGTCTCTGCGGAGCCAGTCAACAGGTCGAACAGGTCGTAGAGAGATTCATCGGGCTCGATCGTCGTGACTTGGGGGGTGGCCGACTGGCGAGCCACCGTGTTCCTCACCCACCGCTGAAGCCTCGACCGACCGGAGCGCTTGCGCCAGCGGGAAACAGGGAGGGGGGACGACACAGGAGCCAACCGATACTGGGTCGACGGTTGCCGCAGGAGGACGCCACGGACGCACACGCGAAAGTGCGTCGCCCCGCGGACAGGGAGCGCGTCGATGTCGAGCAGAGCCTCCTGAAGCCAAGCGGAGTCGTCGGCGATGAACGTGAGCGCACCGAGACGGATCTCGCGGCCCTCAACCAGAGCTCCGCCTGAAACCATGATGAAGGAGATCGGAAAAATCGCAACTTCTCCAATAAGTCGCTAAGACACCGGCCCCAAGGTGGGCGCCAACTGTCGTGGTTCTAAGTCTGACAGTAGTGTAGGGGGGTAGGTATGGAGAGGCAAGGTCCTAGCTATGGAGTAGTTGTATACGCAAGAGATTTACGAGTTCAGGCCCTTCTCGAAGGAAGTAACAGCCCTACGTCTCAGAGCCTGGAGGCGGTCGACTGGATTATGTGTGTATGAGTTACAGGGGTGCGAACCCTTTACACTGAGGAGGGGGTGGCTTATATAGAGTTTGCCAGACCCCTCCGGCCCTCAGTTATGTAGGGTTTAAGGTACATTAAGATCGGGCGTTACCGGTAACGCCACAAATAAAGTGATATGATGACCATAAAGGCTACTTAATAACCTGCCGATCGTGTGTAGAGTGACTTTAGATCTCCTGGTTGTCGAGTGGTTGGCTTCATGGTCGAGTGTCTTTGAGTCGGTCGAGTGGAACACTTCTGAGTCGATTGAAAGGTGGTTTCTTCTAGAGATGTCCTTGGAGAGGGTAGTTTGGACAGGTCCATGACCCTACCCTAGGTTCATAGCTTCATCAGCAGCCACGTAAAACTTGCAACAATAAAGTAGAGGACGTCTAACTTGTTTTTGCAGGGCATGTTGTGATGTGATATTGTCAAGATATGATGTGATATATGTTGATCTATGAGATGATCATGTTTTGTAATAAGTTCACAACTTGCATGTCGATGAGTGTGAGAACTGGTAGGAGCCTTAGGGTTGTCTTTAATTATTGTATGACCTGCGTGGCAATCACTTAAGCGCCATATAATTGCTTTACTTTATCGCATTCGTTAGAAATAGTTGTAGCAGCAATGGTTAGCGAGATGAACCCGATGCAACGATGGAGATCAAGGTGTCGTGCCAGTGACGATGGAGATCATTTCGATGCTTTGTTAATGGAGATCAAAAGCACAAGATGATGATGGCCATATCATGTCACATATTTTTGATTGCATGTGATGTTTATCCTTTCTGCATCTTATTTTGCTTAGAACGACAGTAGCATTATAAGATGATCCCTTCACTTAATTTCAAGATAAAAGTGTTCTCCCCAAGTATGCAATGTTGCTAAAGTTCATCGTTTTGAACCACCTCGTGATGATCTGGTGTGATAGAATCTAAGTTTACATACAACGGGTGTAAGCCAGTTTTGCACATGCAGAATAATTGGGTTAACCTTGACGAGCCTAGCATGTACAAACACGGTCTTGGTACACTGGATACCGAAAGGTCGAACATGAGTCATATAGTAGATACGATCAACATAGAGATGTTCACCATTGAATACTACCCCATCGCACGTGATGATCGGACATGGGTTAGTTGATTTGGATCATGTATCACTTAGACAACTTGAGGGATGTTGATTTAAGTGGGAGTTCATTAGTAATTTGATTATTTGAACTAAAATTTATCATGAACTTAGTCTTAATAGTTTTTGCATATCTATGTTGTAAATCAATGGCCCGTGCTACCGTTCCCTTGAATTTTAATGCGTTCCTAGAGAAAGCTAAGTTGAAAGATAGTGGTAGAAACTACACCGACTGGGTCTGTAACTTGAGGATTATCCTCATTGTTGCATAGAAGAATTATGTCCTTGATGCACCGCTAGGTGACAGACCTGCTGCAGGAGCTGAAGCAGATGTTATGAATGTCTGGCAAGCTCGATCTGATGACTACTCGATAGTTCAGTGTGCCATGTTTTACGGCCTAGAACCGGGACTTCAAAAGCGTTTTGAACGCCACAAAACATATGAGATGTTCCAAGAGCTGAAGTTAATATTTCAAGAAAATGCCCGGGTTGAGAGATATGAAGTCTCCAACAAGTTCTTTAGCTGTAAGATGGAGGAGAACAGTTCTGTCAGTGGACACATACTCAAAATGTTTGGGTATCATAACCACTTGACTCATGTGGGAATTGATCTTCCAGTCGAGAGTGTTATTGACAGAGTTCTTCAGACACTGCCACCAAGCTACAAAGGCTTCGTGATGAACTATAATATGCATGGGATCATGAAAACGATTCCCGAGCCCCTCGCGATGCTGAAATCGGCGGTGGTAGAAATCAAGAAGGAGCATCAAGTGTTGATGGTTAACAAGACCACTAGTTTCAAGAAAAAGGGCAAGGGAAAGAAAGGGAACTTCAAGAAGAATGGCAAGCAAGTTGCCACTCTCGTGAAGAAGCCCAAAGATGGACCCAAGCCTGAAACTGAGTGCTTATACTGCAAAGAAAATGGTCACTAGAAGCTGAACTGCCCCAAATACTTGGCAGATAAGGAGGATGGCAAAGTGAACAAAGGTATATTTGATATACATGTTATTGATGTGTTCCTTACTAATGCTCGTAGTAGCACCTGTGTATTTGATACTGGTTCTGTTGCTCATATTTGTTACCCGAAATAGGAGTTGTGGAATAAACGAAGGTTGGCTAAGGACGAGGTGATGATGCGAGTCAGGAATGGTTCCAAGGTTGATGCGACCGTCGTCGGCACGCTACCTCTGCATCTACCTTTTGGATTAGTTTTAGACCTCAATAATTGTTATTTTCTGCTAGTGTTGAGCGTGAACATTTTATCTAGATCTTGTTTATTGTGAGATGATTATTCATTTAAGTCAGAGGATAATGGTTGTTCTATTTATATGAGTAACATCTTTTATGGTCATGCATCTTTGATGAATGGTCTATTCTTGTTGAATCACAATCGTAGTGATACACGTATTCTTAATATTGATGCCAAAAGATGCAAAGTTGATAATAATAGTGCAACGTACTTGTGGCAATGTCGTTTAGGTCATATTGGTGTAAAACGCGTGAAGAAACTCCATGTGGATGGACTTTTGGAATCACTTGATTATGAATCATTTGATATTTGTGAACCATGCCTCATGGGTAAGATGACTAAAACTCTATTCTCCCGAGCAATGGAGTGAGCTAATGACTTATTGGAAATAATACATACCGATGTATGTGGTCCGATGCGTGTTGAAGTACGCAGTGGGTATCATTATTTTCTAACCTTCACAGATGATTTAAGTAGGTATGGGTCTATCTACTTAATGAAACACAAGTCTAAAATATTTGAAAAGTTCAAAGAATTTCAGAGTGCAGCGGAGACTCATCATAACAAGAAAATAAAGTTTCTACAGTCTGATCGCAGAGGCAAATATTTGAGTTACGAGTTCTGCCTTCATTTAAAACAATGTGGAATTGTTTCACAACTCACGCCACCTGGAACACCACAGCGTAATGGTGTGTTCGAACGTCGTAACCGTACCTTATTAGATATGGTGCGTTCTATGATGTCTCTTACCGGTTTCCATTATCTTTTTGGGTTATGCATTAGAGACAGCCGCATTCACGTTAAATAGGGCACCATCTAAATCCGTTGAGATGACACCGTATGAACTATGGTTTGGCAAGAAACCTAAGCTGTCGTTTCTTAAATTTTGGGGATGCGACACTTATGTCAATAGGCTTCATCCTGATAAGCTCGAACCCAAATAGGAGAAGTGCATCTTCATAGGATACCCTAAAGAAACTATTGGGTATACCTTCTACCAGAGATCCGAAGGCAAGATCTTTGTTGCTAAGAATGGGTCATTTCTAGATAAGGCGTTTCTCTCGAAAGAAGTAAGTGGGAGGAAAGTAGAACTTGATGAGGTAGTTGTACCTTCTCTCGAATTGGAAAGTAGCACATCAGAGAAAACTGTTCCCGAGATGCCTACACCAACTAGAGAAGAAGCTAATGATGATGATCATGAAACTTCATATCAAGTTACTACTGAACCTCATAGGTCGACCAGAAGACATACCACACCAGAGTGGTACGGTAATCTTACATGTCCTAGAAGTCATGTTGTTAGACAATGGTGAACCTTTGAACTATGAAGAAGCAATAATGAGCCCAGATTCCGACAAATGTTGGAGGCCATGAATTCTGAGATATGATCCATGTATGAGAACAAAGTGTGGACTTTGTTGGACTTGCCCGATGATCGGCGGGCCATTTAGAACAAATGGATCTTCAAGAAGAAGACGAACGCTGATGGTAATATCACTGTCTACAAAGCCCGACTTGTCGCAAAAGGTTTTTGGCAAGTTCAAGGGGTTGACTACGATGAGACTTTCTCACCCGTAGTGATGCTTCAGTCTGTCCGGATCATGTTAGCAATTGCCACATTTTATGATTATGAAATCTGGCAAATTGATGTCAAAACTGCATTCCATAATGAATTTCTTCAAGAAGAGTTGTATATGATGCAACCATAAGATTTTGTCAATCCTAAAGATGCTAACAAAGTGTGCAAGCTCCACCGATCCATCTATGGACTGGTACAAGCATCTCAGAGTTGGAATATACGCTTTGATGATGTGATCAAAGCATATGATTTTATACAGACTTACGGAGGAGCCTGTATTTACAAGAAAGTGAGTGGGAGCTCCATAGTATTTCTGGTGTTATATGTGAATGACATATTACTGATTGGAAATGATATAGAATTTCTGGATAGCATAAAAGGATACTTGAATAAGAATTTTTCAATGAAAGACCTCGGTGAAGGTGCTTATATATTGGGCATCAAGATCTATAGGGATAGATCAAGATGCTTAATAGAACTTTCACAAAGCGCATACCTAGACAAAGTTTTGAAGAAGTTCAAAATGGACCAGTCAAAGAAAAGGTTCTTGCCTCTGTTGCAAGGTGTGAAATTGAGTTAGACTCAAAGTCCGACCATAGAAGAAGATAGAGAGAAAATGAAATTCATTCCCTATGCCCCAGCCATAGGTTCGATTATGTATGCCATGCTGTTTACCAGACCTGATGTATGCCTTGCCATAAGTTTGGTAGGGAAGTACCAAAGTAATCCAGGAGTGGATCACTGGATAGCGGTCAATGTTGTGGTCCTAAGACTGATAGTAGAAAGGGGGGTAGGTATGGAGAGGCAAGATCTTAGCTATGATGAAGGTGTACACACGAGGTTTATGAGTTCAGTCCCTTCTCGGAGGAAGTAATAGCCCTACGTCTTAGTGCCCGGAGGTGGTCGATTGGATTGTGTGTGTTGAATTATAGGGGGTGCGAACCCTTGTCCCAGAGGAGGGGGCGGCTTATATAGAGTGCACCAGGACCCCAGCCCGCCTCCATTACAAGGGGCTTAATGTACATAAAGTAAGGGGCATTACTGGTAACGCCAGTCTTAAGTACTCTTAATGCTCATAAAGACTAAGGAGTGAATGTTCGGCCGTTGCGTGCTCTTCTGACTCCTGATCTTTGATATAGTCGAGTGACTCCCCATATGGTCGAGTGACGGTAGGGGGTGGTTGTCGAGTGATGTGATTGTCGAGTGGATTGCACTCGACATACTTGACTAGTGTTCTCCTGTTGACTCTTGGTATTTTTATCTTCTGGGGTAGTGACCTTGGGTAGGACGTATAGGCCGGGCATATGACCCTACCCCAGGTATATATCCTCGTCAGTAGACCCCAAATGGATTAAGGTGCGAGTGGAAAGTAGGCTGAAGTTGAACCTGCCCCGAGCTTCGGGCCTTTGCGAGTGCTTTCTGCAAATATGAACGCCTGCGTCGGTATTTCGGTGTTGACGCAGTCGCCTTGATCCATTCAATGAGTCATCGACTAAACTGGTGACATCAAGCGTCGAGTGTTGTGTTAGAGCGCGAGATCTTGGGCGTGATTGCCTGCGGCGCATCCCGGATTTCGCGGGATATGAATTTTCAGAGAAGCGCGCAGGCGGGAGAGCGCCGAAACAGGCGGCTCGGATAAGTAGCAACGCCTCGATCACTGTGCCGCCTTTTTTGCCACGTACGCTGCACGCAACTGTTGGAGGATTTGACAGGATTACCTGGGTCCACGCGTCAGTCACTCAGAAGTGGCCCTTTATAAGGTGTCGGGACTGAGGCGCTTGCACTGTGCACGCCTGTTCCTCCTTCTTTCTCCTCTGTTTCTCCGCCGCTCCCAGCACCTCCGCTCTCGACGCTGATGCTCTCACGCCATGGTGAAGGACAAAACGGCAGCGCTGGAGCGCGCTAAGAAGGCGACGGGGGTGGCGAAGGGCAAGAAGCAGCAACGCGGGTCGTCTTCGCGTGCGGGGCTGCCGTCGGGCTGGATCCAGGGCGATTGGATCCGGTCTTCGATCCAGCAGGCAGATCTGGACGAGATGGCGGAGTCTGGGTTAATCGCCAAGGGAGCAGCAAGGCTGTCGGAGGGGGAGATGAGTCCCTAGCCTCGACCGGGTGAGTGCGTTCTGCTCGCCACCCACGTTGACCATGGTTTTTTGCTTCCTCTGCATCCTTTTTTCCGGGGGTCCCTAAACTTTTTCGGTGCTCAACTCCACCATTTCTCTCCCAACACAATCACGTATTTAGCTGTGT
This sequence comes from Triticum aestivum, assembly GCF_018294505.1. Lineage (NCBI taxonomy): Eukaryota > Viridiplantae > Streptophyta > Magnoliopsida > Poales > Poaceae > Triticum > Triticum aestivum. Next base: position 116,398,956 of record NC_057795.1, on the reverse strand, counting down.
TTTTATCTATGTGCGAGAACTTCTTAGGATGTCAACCTCACTGGGGTCTCTTCAAACACATCTTCACCATTCGTTCGCAGTCGGTAAAAAAGGCGAAGTCGAGTGACTCGAAAACCCATGTCATCCAGATGTGTGGGGGCTTAGGTGTCCAAAAGAGGAATAGGAGTGCCTTTCCTGCCACGACTCTCCCTGACTCCGTTAGAGGCTGGCAGTCGACCTGGTTCTATTGCCAGGACGTCGCAACTCTAGGTCAGTCGACCGGTCTTCCCCACTTCTCGTTTGACCGTGTTCAGACCCCTGCTCCACTGAATGTGACCGCTGATGAGATAGTGGAGACGAGGATGTTGGTGGATACGATGGTCTAGCTCATTAATGAGGGTGTTATGGGTCTGGATCTGCAGGAAGTGTTCCTCAGTTGACGCATTCAGCCTCTCCAGGCCCACGATCACCCAATGTGGCTGTATTCCGGACCAGACGACACCGCTCGGGTCCATCCAAAAGAAGTGCCGTCTGAAACTGTAGCCTTGTGGCTGAGGAGTATCACAGGCAACCAGGACAACCCCAGAGGATCCAGGCGAGTCGTCCCCTTCGGCGACGGGAAACCGCCTGACAAGGTATATTTTTATTCTGACTGCTTCCTGATCACGCTCTGATTGTACTTGATGTCGACTGACTCTGACTCGACCGATTTATTCTGCAGGTATTCACTAAGATGCATTCGATGCCCAATGGCGAAAATGCTTTGGCGCAGGACCAGGAGGGAGAGGCCAGTGCCGAGGAGAGTGGTGAGTGGGAGTCCCCGGAAGAAGAAGAGGAGCAGAGCGAGGAGTCAGACAAGGAGGAAGAGGTCGACTCGCCGCCCCATTCTAAACGTCGATCCAAGCAGTAGCATGATCCGTCTGGTGAGCATGGGTAAAGTGTGGCTCCGAGTGCCACTACTTAGAAGCGCACTCGGACGTCGACTCCGGAGCCAATGGAGAAGGTGGCCAAGCAGCCTAAGGTCGCTCCCCCCAAGGCTCGGAAGACACTGCCACGGATCAAGATGGACGTCCCTATTGCTTCGGGGTGAGTATCTCGCTTGCGTTTTTGGTAAGTCGACTGAAGACTTTCTTGTGCTGACCCACTAACTCATGTGTCACTCCAGCCCCACCTCCGCTGCCACTGACATGGACATCGACAAGGCGCCAGGAGACGAAGAAGCCACCTCACGAGTCGGTAAGTCTGATCAGCCAAGCTTCGTTGAGTCGTGTGGACTGTCAATAGATAGAGTTTCTGACATTTTCTCCTTTTCTGCAGTTCCGCAAGAAGTTGTTGTGCTCCCTGATGACGAAGAAGAAGTTCCTCTACAGGAGAGGAAGAGGAGGAGTGGGAGTGCTGGCAGGAGGAGGCTTGAGGTTCAGATTCCTCAGTCGACGCTGGTGTTCGAGGCGGTGGTCGAACGCTCCGGAGAGCCTGTTCGGACCAGCGTCACGTTTGCCAGCCCGCTGACGACTGATCGTCCGGCGGGCTCGACCGCACCGACTCTTGCTGCTCCAGTGCAGCTCCACGCCTCTGACCCAGCGACTACCTCGGCTGCTTTGCAGCCATCACTTTTTGCTGCATATCAGACTCCGGATGATTCGCCGAGTGCCGCTAGGGAAGCTTTGCGTCAGGTGAACCTTGTCATGGAGCAGGTGAAGGTGGTGCACGAGGCCAGCCAAGTGGCTTACAACACCAGTACCGCCCTTCGGGCCAATCTTCAGGTCAGCAAGACTCTGACTCAACTTTCGAATGTTGTCTTGTATCTGATCACCCACTGGGGTGTTTCTTTGCTTGTATCTTTGAAAATTTCCATTCCACTCAACTTGAGTAGAATCTTAGTAGACTGTCTGAACTAACACTGGGCAGACCCTGCTGAGTATTGATCCGAACCAGTGGGGTCACGCTAAGTGCACCCACTGGGTGTAGTCCCCGAGACCACGGTTGACTGCTAGCAGTCGACTGAGGTCTTAGAATGTATCTCTCTTTTTTTGAACTCATGCTGGGCAGACCCTGCTGAGTATTGATCCAAACTAGTGGGGGCATGCTAAGTGCACCCACTGGGTGTAGTCCACGAGACTACTTGTTGGATATTTGATTCGACGGTAGTCTTAGAGTGGCCTTTCCCCGTTGTTGCCGTTTATTTCTCTCGACTAACATGTCACTTTTGCTGACTGTAGAGGTCTTGTAATCTTGGAGCTCGTCTTTCGGAGTTAAAGAAGAAGCATATCAGCATCGAACTCGACCTTGAACTTGCCAAGAAGAATCTGAAGACTGCCCAGGAAGAGACGACTATCATGGGAGGTAACCATTGGACCGTCTGCTTAGTAGACTTTCCACTATTTTTCGTTCAATCTCTTAGAGCCGAGTGACTTCACATAAGCAGATGTGCATAGTGAAAACCACCAGCTTCAGTCTCGTCTAAAGATTGTTGTTTCTTAAGAGAGGATGAAGGAGGCTTTGGAGCAGAAGGACTTGGATCTGGCAGCCGCTCAGAAGGAAGCACGCGAGAAGACGAAGCTTGCAGACCAGAAGCTGGCTTCAGTCGGCAAATTAGAGGAGGAGAACGCGAAGCTGAAGACTGCCATCTCGAACGCCAATCGGGAGGTCGAGCAATTGAGGAAGGACAAGGAGAACATGACAACTGAAGTCGACGGTCTCAGGGCCAAGACGGGCAAACTAGAGTCCCATTTGGAACAACTCACGGCAAAGCTTGTCTTGAAGCTTGAAGGTATGACTGTTCAGTTAGATAACTGTCATCGACTGAGATTTACAATACTGTCGACTCATTGTTTGTTGTGATGGAACAGAACTCTGTCAGGACTTTGAAGCTGAAACAGGACGGGCCGAGACAGGTCTCGACCCCATCAACTGTCCCATGAAAGATGAAGTTGCGATGAACTTGCTTCAACTGGAATCACGCTTGGACAGTGCAGTCGACTATCTGGCTTGGCTGAAGGCCGCGATGACCCGAGTGGACGCCGAACTCTGGCCTCTGGCAGAACTTCCTCAAAGTCTCGAGTCGCTGATGACTCGACTCAACCAAATTCCTGACCGAGTGCAAGAGTGGAAGAAGTCTTCCGCCCGCTGTGGTGCCAACGTTGCCTTGTACCTTGTTCGCGTGCACTTCAAGGAGGCCAAAGACAAGAAGCTGGCGGCCCTCAAGGTGGCGAATACTAAGAAGCATTCTTTCCAAGACTTCATGGACACCTTCCTCGAGGCAGCCACTCGCATTGCTGACAGCATTGACCTCGACAGCTTCTGCGACCCGGCCAGTCCTTCTCCCGCCGAGTGATTGAAAAAAAACTTTATGCTTCACCTTTATTTGTCTCGGGATGCCGAGTGATTTTGTAACCATTAAAACTCCTTCGGGCCAGGTGCCTGAGTACTTTTAATCCGTGGTTAGAAAACTCTGGATTTATCTTGGAATATGTTGGGTTTGCCTTCGAGTGAAGTCTGTTCTTCGGTTGGGTCAGTTTCTCATTGTTTAATGCAGGTGCTGAAGAAGGGTCAGCAGTCGACCCGTTGATGAGCCCTTGGTAGCATTGATCAGCTCATCAGTGAGGTACTCAGCAATGGTCTTGACGTTCCTGTCATCAGCGAGGGCCCAATCGGTGGGTGCACACAATCTCGTCCTTCTTCTTGATGGTGCAACCCCCGGGGAGAGGGGCGTGGGCAACCCGCAGCCTCACCCGCCACTCGGTAAGATCTCTCGAACTTAGGCGAGCGTCGTGCTGCAGCGAAGCCTCCGAGTGGGAGGGTCGCTCACCACTCGGTAGGATTTTTCAATACTTAGGCGAGCGCTGGGCTGCAGCTAAGCCCTCGAGTGGGAGGGTTGCTCACCACTCGGTAGGATTTTTCAATACTTAGGCGAGCGCTGGGCTGTACCTAAGCCCCCGAGTGGGAGGGTTGCTCACCACTCGGTAGGATTTTTCAAACTTAGGCGAGCGCTGGGCTGCAGCTAAGCCCCCGAGTGGGAGGGTTGCTCACCACTCGATAGGATTTTTCAAACTTAGGCGAGCGTTGGGCTACAGCTAAGCCCCCGAGTGGGAGGGTGGCTCACCACTCGGTAGGATTTTTCAATACTTAGGTGAGCAGTGGGCTGCAGCTAAGCCCCCGAGTGGGAGGGTTGCTCACCACTCGATAGGATTTTTCAATACTTAGGCGAGCGTTGGGCTACAGCTAAGCCCCCGAGTGGGAGGGTTGCTCACCACTCGGTAGGATTTTTCAAACTTAGGCGAGCGCTGGGCTGCAGCTAAGCCCCCGAGTGGGAGGGTTGCTCACCACTCGTTAGGATTTTTCAAACTTAGGCGAGTGCTGCTCACCACAATCTCGTCCTTCTTCTTGACGGTGCAACCTCCGGGGGGATGCCGTTTGGGAGGACTTTTTATTACTTAGGCGAGTACTGGACTGCAGCTAAGCCCCCGAGTGAGAGGTAGACTCACCACTCGGTAGGATTTTTCAAACTTAGGCGAGTGTTGCTCACCACAATCTCGTCCTTCTTCTTGACGGTGCAACCTCTGGGGGGATGCCGTTTGGGAGGACTTTTTATTACTTAGGCGAGTACTGGACTGCAGCTAAGCCCCCGAGTGAGAGGCAGACTCACCACTCGGTAGGATTTTTCAAAATTAGGCGAGCACTGGGCTGCAGCTGAGGCAAACTCAACACTCGGTAGGATTTCTCAAACTTAGGCGAGCACTGGGCTGCAGCTAAGCCCCCGAGTGAGAGGAGGACTTACCACTCGGTAGGATTTCTCAAACTTAGGCGAGCACTGTGCTACAGCTAAGCCCTCGAGTGAGAGGCAGACTCACCACTTGGTAGGATTTTTCAAACTTAGGCGAGCACCGGGCTACAGCTAAGCCCCCGAGTGAGAGGCAGACTCACCACTCGGTAGGATTTCTCAAACTTAGGCGAGCACTAGGCTGCAGCTAAGCCCCTGAGTGAGAGGCAGACTCACCACTCGGTAGGATTTTTCAAACTTAGGCGAGCACTGGGCTGCAGCTAAGCCTCCGAGTGAGAGGCAGACTCACCACTCAGTAGGATTTTTATAACTTCATCCTAGGCGAGACAGATTCGCAGCTAAGGCAATACAAAAGAAATAAACAACAATCACTCGAAAGACTGTTAAATTATGTCTTTTGATAATCAAACTAAGAGGTACTTCTTATTACATCTCATCAGTCTAAATACTTAAGAGTAAAAAGGGCGGAGCAGTTCCGCATTCCAGGCGCGTGGTTCATATTTGTTGTGCTCGACGTTAAAGAGACGGTACGCTCCGTTGTGGAGTACCTTGTGTGGCTTCTGCTAATCCACTCGGAGGACCAAGTCCCCTTCCTGGAATGCACGACCTCTCACGTTCCTGGCATGGAATCGACGCAAGTCTTGCTGATAGATGGTCGACCGGATCAAGGACATCTCTCTTTCTTCCTCCAGGAGGTCGACTGCATCTTGTCGAGCTTGCTCTGCTTCCTCTTCGGAGAAGAGTTCGACTCGGGGAGCGTTGTGGAGCAAACACTCGGTAAAACAGCTTCCGCTCCGTAGACTAAAAAAGAATGGAGTCCGGCCAATCGACCGATTGGGGGTTGTCCTCAGCCCCCAAAGCACTAATGGGAGCTCATCGACCCAAGCTCCTGCCGCGTGCTTGAGGTCACGCATTAATCAGGGCTTCAGTCCTTTGACAATCAATCCATTCGCTCGCTTAGCCTTCCCACTCGACTGAGGATGGGCGACCGAAGTATAATCGACCCTCGTGCCTTGGGAAGCACAAAAGGATCTGAACTTGTCAGAGTCGAAGTTCGATCCGTTATCAGTGATGATGCTGTGCGGTACGCCATATCTGAATATCAACTCTCCGATGAAACTCACAGCAGTAATTGCTTCAAGGTTTTTAATGGGCTTGGCTTCGATCCACTTGGTAAACTTGTCGACTGCTACCAGCACGTGGGTGAATCCGCTCCTTCCGGTCCTCAGAGGTCCAACCATGTCCAATCTCCAAACAGCAAAAGGCCAGACAAGTGGAATAGTCTTCAGAGCTGATGCAGGTTTGTGGGACATGTTGGAATAAAATTGGCAGCCTTTACACTTGTCCACTATTTCCTTTGCCATCTCATCGGCGTGCGGCCAGTAAAACCCGGCTTGGTATGCTTTGGCCACGATGGTCCGAGAGGACGCATGGTGACCACAGGTCCCCGAGTGAATATCATTGAGGATCATTCGGCCTTCTTATGGCATGATGCACTTCTGGCAGACCCCAGTTATACTTTCTCTGAACAACTGTCCTTTTATCATAGTAAAGGCTTTAGACCATCAGACGATCTGTCGAGCCTCTTCTTCATCCTCTGGGAGTTCCTTCCTAAGAATGTATGCAATATATCGCACTGTCCAGTCGGGAGTGATGACCAAAACCTCCATGACTAAGTCGACCACGGCTGGGATTTCGAATTCAGTCGGATTTGTGGCACTCTTGGGCTGTGGAGACTCTTCGGTGAAAGGATCTTCCTGAACTGAAGGTGAATGAATATGTTCCAAAAACATGTTTCCGAGAATGGCTTCTCTCTTTGATCCTATTTTTGCCAACTCATCTGCAGCTTGATTTTTCAGTCGGGGTATGTGGTGAAGATTCAAACCTTCAAACCTCTTTTCCAGCTTTCTTACTGCATTGCAGTAACCAGTCATGGCTGGGCTCCTGACATCCCATTCCTTCATCACCTGATTAACAACCAAATCTGAGTCGCCTTAGACCATAAGGCGACGGACGCCGAGTGAAATAGCCATACGCAACTCATATAAAAGAGCTTCATATTCGGCTTCATTATTGGAGGAATCAAAATGAATCTGGAGAACATAACTAAGCTTGTCTCCACGGGGGGATACCAATACTACCCCCGCACCAGAACCATTTAGCATCTTGGAGCCATCAAAGAACATAGTCCAATGTTCCGAGTCAACTTGAGTCGGTAATTGTTGCTCAATCCACTCGACAAGGAAATTTGCGATTGCTTGGGACTTGATCGCTTTCTTTGCCTCAAACTTGATATCCAATGGAAGGAGTTCAATCGCCCATTTTGCCACTCGACCAGTTGCATCTCTATTATTCAGAATTTCACATAGTGGTGCGTCGCTGACGACTGTAATGGAGTGGTCAGACAAATAATGCGCAACCTTCTTCATGGTCATGTATATTCCATAGACAAGCTTCTAATAATGTGGATATCGTTGCTTGGATGGAGTCAAGACTTCAGAGAGATAATAGACTGGGCGTTGAACCTTGTAAGCTTTTCCTTCTTCTTCTCGCTCGACCGTGAGTATTGTACTGACGACTTGTCCAGTGGCTGCAATGTAAAGCAGTAAAGGCTCTTTGCTGATTGGCGCAGCGAGCACCGGCTGGGTGGAAAGCAGAGTTTTGAGCTCTGCAAATGCTGCATCAGCTTCTTCAGTCCACTCGAACTTATCAGACTTCTTCATCAGTCGGTAAAGAGGCAAGGCCTTTTCACCGAGACGAGAAATGAATCGACTCAGGGCGGCCAAGCAACCAGTCAGCTTCTGAACGTCATGCACTCGCACTGGGCATTTCATTCGGAGGATTGTATCAACTTTTTCTGGATTGGCGTCGATCCCTCGTTCAGAAACGAGAAAACCGAGTAACTTTCCTCCTGGAACTCCGAATGTGCACTTTGACGGATTAAGCTTGATATCGTACCTCCTCAGGTTGGCAAAGGTTTCTGCAAGGTCAGTCAATAGGTCGGAACCTTTGCGAGACTTGACCACAATGTCATCCATGTATGCTTCCACATTCCGACTGATTTGAGTGAGCAGGCACTTCTGAATCATTCTCATGAATGTGGCTCCGGCATTTTTCAAACCAAAAGGCATGGTGACATAGCAAAAGCACCCGAATGGGTTGATGAAGGTTGTTTTTATTTCATCGGGACCATACAGTCGGATCTGATGGTATCCGGAATATGCATCTAAGAAAGACAAGTGCTCGCACCCCGCAGTCGAGTCAACAATCTGATCGATGCGAGGGAGAGGAAAGTGATCTTTCGGGCAGGCCCAATTGATATGCTTGAAATCAATGCACATACAAAGTGAATCATCCTTCTTGGGGACCATGACTACGTTGGCTAGCCACTCGGAGTGGTAGATTTCACGGATGAATTCTGCTGCCAATAGCCGAGCCACTTCTTCGCCAATTGCTTTTCTCTTCTAGATGGCGGACCGCCGAAGGTGCTCTTTGATGGGTTTTACCTTGGGGTCGACACGCAAATGGTGCTTAGCCAGTCCCCTGGGTACACCTGGCATGTCAGAGGGTTTCCATGCGAAGATGTCCCAGTTCTCATGGAGGAACTGGATGAGCGCTTCTTCCTATTTGCTGTCGAGTGTTGTTCAAATATGAGTCGGCGCAGCGTTGGGATCGGTCGGGTGAATGTGAATCGGCTTCATTTCACCAGTCGACTGAAATGCAGAGTCTGTAGCGGGCTTCTTGGCTCGGAGCAAATCACTCGGATCTGCACTCTTCTGATACTCTTGCAATTCGACCGCTGCCATCGGAGCATCGGTGATTTTGGAACCTTTCTGGAAGCATTCCTCTGCATTCTACCGATTGCCAGTTACTGTGATCACACCTTTGGGGCCAGGCATTTTCAACTTGAGATACATGTAACATGGTCGAGCCATAAAATGGGCGTAGGCTGGCCTACCCAGGATGGCGTGATAGGCACTCTGGAAATCCATGACCTCAAATGTCAACTTCTTCTTATGGTAATGCTTGGAATCACCGAAAACCACGTCGAGGGCGATCTGGCCGAGTGATTCGGCTTTCTTCCCAGGGATAACACCATGGAAACTCATGTTGCTCTCGCTAAATTTGGACATCGGAATGTCCATCCCCTTCAAGGTTTCAGTGTAAAGGATGTTCAGACCACTGCCACTGTCCATCAGTACTTTGGTCAGTCGAGTGCCCCCAACCATGGGGTCGACAACCAGTGCTTGCCTCCCAGGGGTGGCCACATGAGCAGGATGGTCCGACTGGTCGAATGTGATGGCTGTCTGAGACCATCTCAGGTAGGTGGTCGTCTCCGCAGGAGCGGCCATATTCACTTCTCTGTTGATGACCTTTAATCGACTCTTGCTTTCAACATCAGCAAAAATCATCAGAGTGGAATTGACTTTAGGGTAGCCATCGTCTTCCTCATCATCCTCGTCTTTGTCCGACTCTTTCTCCTTCTCATTGGGATGTTTCTCTCGGAACTGCTGGATCAGGAGTCGACACTGCCGAGTGGTATGTTTCGGGTAAATCAGATTACCTTCTTCATCTTTCTTAGTGTGGATGTGACATGGAAAATCCAGCACGTCATTCCCTGCTTGATCCTTTACCTTCTTAGGGGGCCAGGGCCCCTTAGGTTTTCCCTTAAACTTTCCTTGATTTACCGCAGCAATCTCTCCAGGTGCCGCTGGCTCGGCTTACGCTTCTGTTTCCGACTGGAGTTACCTCCACCGGCCTCTTGGCCGACTAGCTTGCCTTTCCCACTACAGAGTCGATCCTCTTCTTCTCTGTTAGCGTACTGTGTGGCTATCTCCATCATTCGGGCCAGAGTCATATCCCCAGTCCGACCGAATTTCAAGACCAACTCTCTATATTTGACGCCTTCCTTAAAAGCGCACACTGCATGATGCTCTGAAACATTCTCGGCGGTGTGGTGCAAATGAAGGAAATATGCCCTAGAGGCAATAATAAAGTTATTATTTATTTCCTTATATCATCATAAATGTTTATTATTCATGCTAGAATTGTATTAACCGGAAACATGGCACATGTGTGAATACATAGACAAACATAGTGTTACTAGTATGCCTCTACTTGACTAGCTCATTAGTCAAAGATGGTTATGTTTCCTAGCCATGGACAAAAGAGTTGTCATTTGATTAATGGGATCACATCATTAGGAGAATGATGTGATTGACATGACCCATTCCGTTAGCTTAGCACTTGATCGTTTAGTATGTTGCTATTGCTTTCTTCATGACTTATACATGTTCCTATGACTATGAGATTATGCAACTCCCATTTACCAGAGGAACACTTTGTGTGCTACCAAACTTCACAACGTAACTGGGTGATTATAAAGGAGCTCTATAGGTGTCTCCGAAGGTACATGTTGGGTTGGCGTATTTCGAGATTAGGATTTGTCACTCCGATTGTCGGAGAGGTATCTCTGGGCCCTCTCGGTAATGCACATCACTATAAGCCTGGCAAGCAATGTAGCTAATGAGTTAGTTACAGAATGATGCATTACAGAACGAGTAAAGAGACTTGCCGGTAACGAGATTGAACTAGGTATTGAGATACCGACGATCGAATCTTGGGCAAGTAACATACCGATGACAAAGGGAACAACGTATGTTGTTATGCGGTTTGACCGATAAAGAACTTCGTAGAATATGTGGGAGCCAATATGAGCATCCAGGTTCCGCTATTGGTTATTGATCGGAAACGTGTTTCAGTCATGTCTACATTGTTCTCGAACCCGTAGGGTCCGCACGCTTAAGGTTTCGATGACAGTTATATTATGAGTTTATGAGTTTTGATGTACCGAAAGAGTTCGGAGTCCCGGATGAGATCGGGGACATGACGAGAAGTCTCGAAATGGTCGAGACGTAAAGATCGATATATTGGACGACTATAGTCGGACTTCGGAAAGGTTCCGAGTGATTCGGGTATTTTTCGGAGTACCGGAGAGTTACGGGAATTCGCCGGGGACTATATGGGCCTTATTGGGCCATACGGGAATTGAGGAGAGAGGCCGAAAGGAAGGAGGCGCGCAGCCCCCCTCTGGTCCGAATTGGACAAGGGGTGCAGCCCCTCTTTCCTTCCTCCTCTCCCCCTCTTTCCCCCTTCTCCTACTCCAACAAGGAAGGAGGGAGTCCTACTCCCGGTGGGAGTAGGACTCCCCTTGGAGCGCCCCTTCTAGGCCGGCCGCCCCCTCCCCCCTTGCTCCTTTATATACGGGGGCAAGGGGGCACCTCTAGGCACAACAACAATTGATCCCTTGGATCTCTTAGCCGTGTGCGGCGCCCCCCTCCACCATAGTCCACCTCGATAATATCGTAGCAGTGCTTAGGCGAAGCCCTGCGACGGTAGAACATCAGGATTGTCACCATGCCGTCGTGCTGACAAAACTCTTCCCCGACACTTTACTGGATCAGAGTCCGGGGATCGTCATCGAGCTGAACGTGTGCTAAAACTCGGAGGTGCCGTAGTTTCGGTGCTTGATCGGTCGGGCCGTGAAGACGTACGACTACATCAACCGCGTTGTGCAAACGCTTCTGCTTTCGGTCTACGAGGTACGTGGACAATACTCTCCCCTCTCATTGCTATGCATCACCATGATCTTGCGTGTGCGTAGGAACTTTTTGAAATTACTGTACGTTACCCTACAGTGGTATCAGAGCCAGGTTTTATGCGTTGATGTTATATGCACGAGTAGAACACAAGTGAGTTGTGGGCGATATAAGTCATACTGCTTACCAGCATGTCATACTTTGGTTCGGCGGTATTGTTGGATGAAGCGGCCCGGACCGACATTACGCGTACGCTTACGCGAGACTAGTTCTACCAACGTGCTTTGCACACAGGTGGCTGGCGGGTGTCTGTTTCTCCAACTTTAGTTGAACCAAGTGTGGCTACGCCCGGTCCTTGCGAAGGTTAAAACAGCACTAACTTGACAAACTATCGTTGTGGTTTTGATGCGTAGGTAAGAACGGTTCTTGCTCATCCCGTAGCAGCCACGTAAAATTTGCAACAACAAAGTAGAGGACGTCTAACTTGTTTTTGCAGGGCATGTTGTGATGTGATATGGTCAAGACGTGATGAAATATAAGTTGTTGTATGAGATGATCATGTTTTGTTGAAGTTATCGGCAACTGGCAGAAGCCCTATGGTTGTTTCTTTGTTGCATAAGATGCAAGTGCCAAATAATTGTTTTACTTTATCGCTATGCGATAGCAATAGTTGCAAGAGCAATAGTTGGCGAGACGACCATGTGACGACACATTGATATAGATCAAGATGATGAAGATCATGGTGTCGTGCCGGTGATGATAGAGATCATGACAGTACTTTGGAGATGGAGATCAAAGGCGCAAGATGATCATGGCCATATCATGTCACATATTTTGATTGCATATGATGTTTATCTGTTATGCATCTTATCTTGCTTTGATTGACGGTAGCATTTTAAGATGATCTCTCACTAAATTATCAAGAAGTGTTCTCCCTGAGTATGCACCGTTGCCAAAGTTCGTCGTGCCCAGACACCACGTGATGATCGGGTGTGATAAGCTCAACGTCCATCTACAACGGGTGCAAGCCAGTTTTGCACACGCAGAATACTCAGGTTAAACTTGACGAGCCTAGCATATGCAGATATGGCCTCGGAACACGGAGACCGAAAGGTCGAACGTGAATCATATAGTAGATATGATCAACATAATGATGTTCACCATTGAAAACTACTCCATCTCACGTGATGATCGGTTATGGTTTAGTTGATTTGGATCACGTGATCACTTAGATGACTAGAGAGATGTCTGTCTGAGTGGGAGTTCTTAAGTAATATGATTAATTGAACTTTAATTTATCATGAACTTAGTCCTGGTAGTATTTTGCAAATTAAGTTGTAGATCAATAGCTTGCGTTGTTGCTTTCATATGTTTATTTTGATATGTTCCTAGAGAAAATTGTGTTGAAAGATGTTAGTAGCAATGATACAGATTGGATCCTTGATCTGAGGTTTATCCTCATTGCTGCACAGAAGAATTATGTCCTTAATGCACCGCTAGGTGACAGACCTATTGCAGGAGCAGATGCAGACGTTATGAACGTTTGACTAGCTCAATATGATGACTACTTGATAGTTTAGTGCACCATGCTTAACGGCTTAGAATCGGGACTTCAAAGACGTTTTGAACGTCATGGACCATATGAGATGTTCCAAGAGTTGAAGTTAATATTTCAAGCAAATACCCGAGTTGAGAGATATGAAGTCTCCAACTAGTTCTATAGCTAAAATATGGAGGAGAATCGCTCAACTAGTGAGCATGTGCTCAGATTGTCTGGGTACTACAATCGCTTGAATCAAGTGGGAGTTAATCTTCCACATAAGATAGTGATTGACAGAGTTCTCTAGTCACCATCCAAGTTAGTAGAACTTTGTGATGAACTATAGTATGCAAGGGATGACAAAAACGATTCCCCAGCTCTTCGTGACGTTGAAATCAACGAAGGTAGAAATCAAGAAAGAGCATCAAGTGTTGATGATTGACAAGACCACTAGTTTCAAGAAAAAGGACAAAGGGAAAGACAGGGAACTTCAAGTAGAATGACAAGCAAGTTGTCACTTCCGCGAAGAAGCCCAAAGCTGGACCGAAGCCTGAAACTGAGTGCTTACACTACAAAGGAAATGATCACTGGAAGCGGAAATGCCCCGAATATTTGGTGGATAAGAAGGATGGCAAAGTGAACAAGGGTATATTTGATATACAGGTTATTGATGTGTACCTTACTAGTGTTTATAGTAGCCCCTGAGTATTTGACACTTGTTCGGTTACTAAATATTAGTAACTCGAAACAGGAGTAACAGAATAAACAGAGACTAGTTGAAGGTGAAGTGATGATGAGTGTTGGAAGTGGTTCCAAGATTGATATGATCAGCATCGTACACTCCCTATACTTTCGGGATTAGTGTTAAACCTAAATAAATGTTATTTGGCGTTTGCGTTGAGCATGAATATGATTTGATCATGTTTATTGCAATACGATTATTCATTTAAAATCAGAGAATAATTGTTGTTCTATTTACATGAATATAACCTTCGATGGTCATACACCCAATGAAAATAGTTTATTGGATCTCGATCGTAGTGATACACATAATCATAATATTGATGCCAAAAGATGCAAAGTTGATAATAATAGTGCAACTTATTTGTGGCACTGCCGTTTAGGTCATATCGGTGTAAAGCGCGTGAAGAAACTCCATGCTGATGGGTTTTTGGAATCACTTGATTGTGAATCATTTGATGCTTGCGAACCGTGCCTTTTGGGCAAGATGACTAAAACTCTGTTCTCCGGAACAACGGAACAAGCTACTGACTTATTGGAAATAATACATACCAATGTATGCGATCCAATGAGTGTTGATGCTCGTGGCAAGTATCATTATTTTCTGACCTTCACAAGATGATTTGAGCAGATATGGGTATATCTACTTGATGAAACATAAGCCTGAAATAGTTGAAAGGTTCAAAGAATTTTAGAGTGAAGTGGAAAAATCATCGTAACAAGAAAATAAAGTTTCTGCGATCTGATCATGGAGACGAATATTTGAGTTACGAGTTTGGTCTTCAATTAAAACAAAGTGGAATAGTTTCACAGCTCACGCCACCTGGAACACCACAACATTATGGTGTGTCCGAACGTCGTAACCGCACTTTATTGGATATGGTGCGATCTATGATGTCTCTTATTGATTTACCATTATTGTTTTGGGGTTATGCATTAGAGATAGCTGCATTCACGTTAAATGGGCACCATCTAAATCCGTTGAGACGACACTATATGAACTGTGGTTTAGCAAGAAACCCAAATTGTCATTTCTTAAAGTTTGGGGCTGCGATGCTTATGTGAAAAAGTTTCATCCTGATAAGCTCAAACCCAAATTGGAGAAGTGCGTCTTCATAGAATACGCAAAGGAAACTGTTGGGTGCACCTTCTATCACAGATCTGAAGGCAAGATATTCGTTGCTAAAATGGATCCTTTCTAGAGAAGGAGTTTCTCTCAAAAGAAGTGAGTGGGAGGAAAGTAGAGCTTGATAAGGTAATTGTACCTTCTCCCGAATTGGAAAGTAGTTTATCACATAAATCAGTTCTAGTGATTCCTACACCAATTAGTGAGGAAGCTAATGATAATGATCATGAAGCTTCAGATCAAGTTACTACCGAACCTCGTAGGTAAAATAGAGTGAGATCCGCACCAGAGTGGTACAGTAATCCTGTTCTGGAGGTCATGTTACTTGACCATGACAAACCTACGAATTATGAGGAAGAGATGATGAGCCCAGATTCCGCGAAATGGCTTGAGGCCATGAAATCTGAGATATGATCCATGTATGAGAACAAAGTGTAGACTTGGATTGACTTGCCCAATGATCAGTGAGTCATTAAGAATAAATGGATCTTCAAGAGGAAGACAGACGCTGATAGTAGTGTTACTATCTACAAAGCTAGAATTGTCGCAAAAGGTTTTCGACAAGGTCAAAGTGTTGACTACGATGAGAGTTTCTCACTCGTATCTATGCTTAAGTCTGTCTAAATCATGTTAGCAATTGCCGCATTTTATGAAATCTAGCAAATGGATAGACAAAATTGCATTCCTTAATGGATTTATTTAAGAAGAGTTGTATATGATGCAACCAGAAGGTTTTGTCAATCCTAAAGGTGTTAACAAAATGTGCAAGCTCCAGCGATCCATCTATGGACTGGTACAAGCATCTCGGAGTTGGAATATACGCTTTGATGAGTTGATCAAAGCATATAGTTTTATACAGACTTGCGGTGAAGCCTGCATTTATAAGAAAGTGAGTGGGAGCACTACAGCATTTCTGATAAGTATATGTGAATGACATATTGTTGATCGGAAATAATGTAGAATTATTCTGCAAAGCATAAAGGAGAGTTTGAAAGGAGTTTTTTTTCAAAGAAAGACCTCGGTGAAGCTGCTTACATATTGAGCATCAACATCTATAGAGATAGATCAAGACGCTTGAAAAGTTTTTTCAATGAGTACATACCTTGACAAGATTTTGAAGTAGTTCAAAATGGAACAGTCAAAGAAAGAGTTTCTTGCCTGTGTTACAAGGTGTGAAATTGAGTAAGACTCAAAGCCTGACCACAGCAGAAAATAGAAAGAGAATGAAAGTCATTCCCTATGCTTCAGTCATAGGTTCTATAAAAGTATGCCATGCTATGGACCAAACCTATTGTATACTCTTCCCTGGTTTGGCAAGGGAGTACAATAGTGATCTAGGAGTAGATCACTGGACATTGGTCAAAATTATCCTTAGCGGAATAAGGATATGTTTCTCGATTATGGAGGTGAGAAAAGGTTCGTCGTAAAGGGTTACGTCGATACAAGTTTTGGCACTGATCCAGATGACTCTAAGTCTTAATCTGGATACATATTGAAAGTGGGAGCAATTAGCTAGAGTAGCTCCATGCAAAGCATTGTAGACATAGAATATTTGCAAAATACATACGACTCTGTAATATGACAGACCTGTTGACTAAACTTCTCTCACGAGCAAAACATGATCATACCTTAGTACTCTTTGGGTGTTAATCACATAGCGATGTGAACTAGATTATTGACTCTAGTAAACCCTTTGGGTGTTGATTGTTGGGGAACGTAGCAGAAATTCAAAATTTTCCTACGTGTCACCAAGATCTATCTATGGAGAGACCAGCAACGAGTAGAAAGAGAGTGCATCTACATACCCTTGTAGATCGCTAAGCGGAAGCGTTCAAGTGAACGGGGTTGATGGAGTCGTACTCGTCGTGATTCAAATCACCGATGATCCTAGTGCCGAACGGACGGCACCTCCGCGTTCAACACACGTACAGCCCGATGACGTCTCCCACGCCTTGATCCAGCAAGGAGAGAGGGAGAGGTTGAGGAAGACTCCATCCAACAGCAGCACAACGGCGTGGTGGTGGTGGAGGAGCGTGGCAATCCAGCAGGGCTTCGCCAAGCACCATGGGAGAGGAGGAGTAGGAAGAGAGGTAGGGCTGTGCCACAACTTCGTGTGAAGCTCCCATGCGTCTCCCCACTATATATAGGGGTGGAGGGGCTGGTTTCTTGCCCTCCAAGTCCATTGGGGCATTGGCCAAGGTGGGAGGAAAGAAATCCCATCATTTCCTTCCCCACCGATTGTTATCCCCCCTTTTTAGGGATCTTGATCTTATCCCTTCGGGATATGATCTTATTCCTTCTAAGGGGGGATCTTGGTGCGCCTTGACCAGGGGTGTGGGGCCTTGCCCCCACTACCCACGTTCATGTGGGTCCCCCCATGCAGGTGGGCCCCACTCCGGAACCTTCTAGAACCTTCCCGGTACAATACCGAAAAATCCCGAACATTTTCCGGTGGCCAAAATAGGACTTCCCATATATAAATCTTTACCTCCGGACCATTCCGGAACTCCTCGTAACGTCCGGGATCTCATCCGAGACTCCGAACAACATTCCGTAACCACATACAAACTTCCTTTATAACCCTAGCGTCATCGAACCTTAAGTGTGTAGACCCTACGGGTTCGGGAGACATGTAGACATGACCGAGACGTTCTCCGGTCAATAACCAACAGCGGGATCTGGATACCCATGATGGCTCCCACATGTTCCACGATGATCTCATCGGATGAACCACGATGTCAAGGACTTAATCAATCCCGTATTCAATTCCCTTTGTCTATCGGTATGTTACTTGCCCGAGATTCGATCGTCGGTATCCAATACCTTGTTCAATCTCGTTACCGGCAAGTCACTTTACTCGTTCCGTAACACATCATCCCGTGATCAACTCCTTGGTCACATTGCGCATATGATGATGTCCTACCGAGTGGGCCCAGAGATACCTCTCCGTTTACACGGAGTGACAAATCCCAGTCTCGATCCGCATAAAACAATAGATACTTTCGGAGATACCTGTAGTGCACCTTTATAGTCACCCAGTTACGTTGTGACGTTTGATACACCCAAAGCACTCCTACGGTATCTAGGAGTTACACGCTCTCATGGTCGAAGGAAGAGATACTTGACATTGGCAAAGCTCTAGCAAATGAACTACACGATCTTTTGTGCTAGTCTTAGGATTGGGTCTTGTCCATCACATCATTCTCCTAATGATGTGATCCCGTTATCAACGACATCCAATGTCCATAGCCAGGAAACCATGACTATCTGTTGATCACAACGAGCTAGTCAACTAGAGGCTCACTAGGGACATATTGTGGTCTATGTATTCACACGTGTATTACGATTTCCGGATAATACATTTATAGCATGAATAAAAGACAATTATCATGAACAAGGAAATATAATAATAATACTTTTATTATTGCCTCTAGGGCATATTTCCAACATGACGATGTGAACTATGGGTATTAATCACATATAGATGTGAATATTGGTGTTAAATCACATGGCGATGTGAACTAGATTATTGACTCTAGTGCAAGTGGGAGACTGAAGGAAATATGCCCTAGAGGCAATAATAAAGTTATTATTTATTTCCTTATATCATCATAAATGTTTATTATTCATGCTAGAATTGTATTAACCGGAAACATGATACATGTGTGAATACATAGACAAACATAGTGTCACTAATATGCCTCTACTTGACTAGCTCATTAATCAAAGATGGTTATGTTTCCTAGCAATGGACAAAAGAGTTGTCATTTGATTAACGGGATCACATCATTAGGAGAATGATGTGATTGACATGACCCATTCCGTTAGCTTAGCACTTGATCGTTTAGTATGTTGCTATTGCTTTCTTCATGACTTATACATGTTCCTATGACTATGAGATTATGCAACTCCCGTTTACCGGAGGAACACTTTGTGTGCTACCAAACGTCACAACATAACTGGGTGATTATAAAGGAGCTCTACAGGTGTCTCCGAAGGTACATGTTGGGTTGGCGTATTTCGAGATTAGGATTTGTCACTCCGATTGTCGGAGAGGTATCTGTGGGCCCTCTTGGTAATGCACATCACTATAAGCCTTGCAAGCAATGTAGCTAATGAGTTAGTTACGGAATGATGCATTATGGAACGAGTAAAGACACTTGCCGGTAACGAGATTGAACTAGGTATTGAGATACCGATGATCGAATCTCGGGCAAGTAACATACCGATGACAAAGGGAACAACATATGTTGTTATGCGGTTTGACCGATAAAGATCTTCGTAGAATATGTGGGAGCCAATATGAGCATCCAGGTTCCGCTATTGGTTATTGATCGGAAACGTGTTTGAGTCATGTCTACATTGTTCTTGAACCCGTAGGGTCCGCACGCTTAAGGTTTCGATGACAGTTATATTATGAGTTTATGAGTTTTGATGTACCGAAGGAGTTCGGAGTCCCGGATGAGATTGGGGACATGACGAGGAGTCTCGAAATGGTCGAGACGTAAAGATCGATATATTGGACGACTATAGTCGGACTTCGGAAAGGTTCCGAGTGATTCGGGTATTTTTCAGAGTACCGGAGAGTTACGGGAATTCGCCGGGGAGTATATGGGCCTTATTGGGCCATACGGGAATTGAGGAGAGAGGCCGAAAGGAAGGAGGCGCGCAGCCCCCCTCTGGTCCGAATTGGACAAGGGGTGCAGCCCCTCTTTCCTTCTCTCCCCATCTTTCCCCCTTCTCCTACTCCAACAAGGAAGGAGGGAGTCCTACTCCCGGTGGGAGTAGGACTCCCCTTGGAGCGCCCCTTCTAGGCCGGCCGCCCCCTCCCCCCTTGCTCCTTTATATACGGGGGCAAGGGGGCACCTCTAGGCACAACAACAATTGATTCCTTGGATCTCTTAGCCGTGTGCGGCGCCCCCCTCCGCCATAGTCCACCTCGATAATATCGTAGCAGTGCTTAGGCGAAGCCCTGCGACGGTAGAACATCAAGATAGTCACCACGCCGTCGTGCTGACAAAACTCTTCCCCGAAACTTTACTGGATCGGAGTCCGGGGATCATCATCGAGCTGAACGTGTGCTAAAACTCGGAGGTGTCGTAGTTTCGGTGCTTGATCGGTCGGGCCGTGAAGACGTATGACTACATCAACCGCGTTGTGCTAATGCTTCCGCTTTCGGTCTACGAGGGTACGTGGACAATACTCTCCCCTCTCATTGCTATGCATCACCATGATCTTGCGTGTGCGTAGGAATTTTTTGAAATTACTATGTTCCCCTACAGCAAAGTGGACCACCTCTGGATAAAATCTCTCAAGGTCTCACCCGACTTCTGAACATAATGCTACAACTCGGTCAACCCCGCAGGTCGTTTGCACGTGCCTTCGAAGGTTCTGACGAACAGTTGAGCCAGTTCCTCCCAACTGTATATATTGCTTGGAGCTAACTGAGTCAACCACGCTCGGGCTGACCCTTCCAACATCAGAAGAAGATGTTTCATCACAACCTCATCGTTTCCACCGCCAATCTGTACAGCCACTCGGTACTCTTCAAGCCAAGTTTCAGGCTTAGATTCACCGGTGAACTTACTGACTCCGGACACCAACCTGAAGTTGGGAGGTATCACTGCTGCCCTAATGGCCCGGCTGAAACACTCGGGACCAGAAACATGCACTCGACTGCCACTTGGACAATCTCTGCCAGGGTCTTCTCTATGTGCCCTGTTCTGGTCGACCAGGCCTTGAACGAGGATTAACCTTGCGTCGAAGCCCGGTTCCTTTGGGTCGACTAAAGCTCTGCGCTCACCACTATGACGACGCCTGTCATCATTCTGCCGAGGCACATACGACGCACTCCTCGGGGGAGGCGTGGGCCCTCGACGATGATTGTCATGGTCGAGTGGATGATCATACTGCCCACGGCCTTCGCGCCGCAGAGGCGATCTTGGGCTGTGAGCCGACTGAACTGTGTCCACTGCGACGGATCTGCTGTGAATCCTATTCCGCGACTGAGATACTATTGTATTTTTCTCTCCTGCTGCCCTGAGCAGGGCCTGGATCTGCATCAACCCTCTGCCAGCTCCTGACTAGGAAGGTTGGATCGACTCTGCTATTCGGCCCGCTGCCATACGATTCTGAATCGGAGTGCGGTATACCTTAGGGGGAGGTGGAAAAAGCTGCCGTCGACTGGACTCCTGGATCCGCTCCTGAGCGCGCTCATCAAGAGCCCACTGAAGGTTATCCAGTCGAGTGCGCTCAGCCAAATTAGCCAAGTGCACCTCCTCCAAGGCCCGAGCCTCGGGGATTTCTCCAACAATGGGCGTGTGGAGTGCATCCATGTTGCGGCGACAAAGTTCTTCCCTCTGCTGTGAAGAGAGGGGCTCGGGTCGGTATTCCTCATGGACGCACGAGGATCGCCGCCCCCGTCTCCGCCGTCCTCATGGCGGAAACCGGCCGGGCTGTGAGGCCCATCGACCATCAGGACTTCAGCCGCAGGGTCGCTGCTATCGCACTCGGATGCGGTCTCCGTGGAGCCAGTCGACAGATCAAATAGGCCATGGAGAGTTTCGTCGGGCTCGATTGCCGCGACTTGATGGTGGTCGACTGCCGAGCCACCACGTGTTTCACCCACCGCTGAAGCCGTGATCGACCGGACCGCTTGCGGCGGCGAACAACGGGGAGGGAAAACGCCATCGGAGCCGACTGATACTGAGTCGACGGCTACCGGAGAAGAACGTCGTGAACGCACGCGTGGAAGTACATCGCCCCTCGGACGGGGAGCGCCTCAGTGTCCAGGGGAGCTTCTTGAAGCCATGCGGAGTCGTCGACGACGAAAACGAGCGCGCCGAGACGGATCTCGTGGCCCTCAGCCAATCCGCCGCCGGAAACCATGATGATGGTGATCGGTAAAACTTGCAACTTCACCAACAAATCGCTAAGACACCGGCCCCACGGTGGGCGCCAACTGTCGTGGTCCTAAGACTGACAGTAGAAAGGGGGGTAGGTATGGAGAGGCAAGATCTTAGCTATGATGAAGTTATACACACGAGGTTTACGAGTTCAGGCCCTTCTCGGAGGAAGTAATAGCCCTACGTCTCGGTGCCCGGAGGCGGTCGATTGGATTATGTGTGTTGAATTACAGGGGATGCGAACCCTTGTCCCAGAGGAGGGGGGCGGCTTATATAGAGTGCGCCAGGACCCCAGCCTGCCTCTATTACAAGGGGCTTAATGTACATAAAGTAAGGGGCGTTACTGGTAACGCCAGTCTTAAGTACTCTTAATGCTCATAAAGACTAAGGAGTGAATGTCCGGCTGTTGCGTGCTCTTCCGACTCCTGGTCTTTGATATAGTCGAGTGACTCCCCATATGGTCGAGTGACGGTAGGGGGTGGTCGTCGGGTGATGTGATTGTCGAGTGGATTGCACTCGACATACTTGACTGGTGTTCTCCTGTTGACTCTTGGTCTTTTTATCTTCTGGGGTAGTGACCTTGGGTAGGACGTATAGGCCGGGCATATGACCCTACCCCGGGTCTCTATCCTCGTCAGTCAAGAATATCTTGAAGTACCTGAAAAGGACCAAGGATATGTTTCTCATTTATGAAGGTGACGAAGAGCTCGTCGTAAAGGGTTACATTGATGCTAGCTTTGACACAGATCTGGATGACTCTAAGTCACAAACCGGATATGTATTTATATTGAATGGTGGAGCTGTCAGTTGGTGTAGTTCCAAGCAGAGCGTCGTGGCGGGATCTACGGGTGAAGCAGAGTACAAGATGCTTCCGAAGCAGCGCATGAAGGAGTCTGGATGAAGGAGTTCATGTTTGATCTGGGTGTAAATACCCGGTGCATCGAATCCAATGGCAATCTTTTGTGAGAACACTGGAGCAATTGCCTTAGCGAAGGAATCCAGGTTTCACAAAAGAACCAAACACATCAAGCGATGCTTCAACTCCATTCGTGAAAAGGTCAAGGATGGAGACATAGAAATTTGCAAAGTACATACATATCTAAATGTGGCATACCCATTGACTAAACCTCTTCCGCGGGCAAAACATGATCAACAACAAGACTCCATGGGTGTTAGATTCATTACTTTTTAATCTAGATTATTGACTCTAGTGCAAGTGGGAGACTGTTGGAAATATGTCCTAGAGGTAATAGTAAAGTGGTTATTATTATATTTCCTTGATCGCGATAAAGGTTTATTATTCATGATAGAATTGTATTGACCGGAAACTTAAATACATGTGTGGATACATAAACAAACACCGTGTCCCTAGTGAGCCTCTACTAGACTAGCTCGTTGATCAAAGATGGTTAAGGTTTCCTCATCATAGACATGAGTTGTCATTTGATAACGGGGTCACATCATTAGTAGAATGATGTGATGGATAGGACCCATCTGTTAGCATAGCATATGATCAATCAGTTTTTGCTACTGTTTTCTTAATGTCAAATACATATTCCTTCGACCATGAGATCAAGCAACTGCCGGATATCGAAGTAATACCTTGTGTGCTATCAAACATCACAACATAACTGGGTGATCATAAAGGTGCTCTACAGGTATCTCTGAAGGTGTCTGTTGAGTTGGCATGAATCGAGATTGGGATTTGTCACTCCGTATGACGGAGAGGTATCTTTGGGCCCTCTCGGTAATACATAATCACAAGAAGCTTGCAAGCGAAGTGACTAAGGAGTTAGTTGCAAGATGATGTATTACAGAACGAGTAAAGAGACTTTCCCGTGACGAGATTGAACTAGGTGTGGAGATACCGACGATCGAATCTCGGGCAAGTAACATACCGGCTGACAAAGGGAACGACGCATGTTTTCATAAAGGTTCGATAGATAAAGATTTTCGTAGAATATGTAGGAACCAATATGGACATCCAGGTCCCGCTATTGGTTATTGACCGGAGAAGCGTCTCGGGCATGTCTACATCATTCTCGAACACGTAGGGTCTGCACGCTTAACGTTCGTTGATGATATAGTATTATGTGAGTTATGTATGTTGGTGACCGAATGTTGTTCGGAGTCCCGGGTGAGATCATGGACATGACGAGGAGCTCTGGAGTTAAAGATTGATATATGGGATGATAATATTTGGTCTCTGGAAAGGTTTCAAAATGCACCGGGTATTTATCGGATCACCGGAAGGGGTTCCGGGAAGGCCACGGGAGTTATTGGGCCTAAATGGGCCAAGGGGACGGAGCACACCAGCCCACAAGGGGCTGGTGCGCCCCACCTCATGGCGCCGACCCTAGGGAAGGAAGGGAAGAGGGCCTTCCCCCTCTTACCTTCTCTTCCACGTGAGAAAAAGGAAAGGGGGGCGCCTCCCCTCCCGCCTTCTCCCCTGCGCCATAGGAAGGAAAGGAGGGGGTGGGGCGCACCTAGGGCAGGAGCCCAAGGCGGCGGCCGGCCTCCATGGGGGCGCCCCTAGGGCTGCCTCCCCTCCCCTCCACCTATATACATGTAAGGAGAGGAGGGGGCAACACAGACCACGATCCCCAAGCCGTGTGCGGTGCCCCCTCTCCCTCTATTCTAGTTCCTCATCCCTCCACGTCTGTTGTGCTTGGCGAAGCCCTGTGGATAATTTCACCACCTTCGTCACCATGCCGTCGTGTTGCCGGAACTCATCTACTACTTAGCCTATCTTGCTGGATCGAGAAGGCGAGGACGTCGTCATTGAGCTGAACGTGTGCCGAACGCGGAGGTGCCGTACGTTCGGTACTTGATCGGGACGGATCATGAAGGTGTACGACTACATCATCCGCGTTGATAAATGCTTCCGCTTAGCGATCTACAAGGGTATGTAGATGCTCTCCCCCTCTCGTAGCTATGCATGTCCATGGATAGATCCTGCGTGTGCGTAGACATTTTTTGTTTTCCATGCAACGTTTCCCAACATGAATACTATGGAAAGAATCTCGGGAAATTATGGTGGAATCACATGATTTATTGTGATTATCATAAGCCATAGCAAAGGGAGAAAGTTGGAGGCCATGCGACACCTCCAGAGTGCAAGACGACAACGCATACGAGCGTGTGCGCTCGTATGAGTGATCGTATGGCGTGGTGACTGCCTTCCCTGCTCGACTACTTCTCTCCATGCATTCGGATCGCGGAACAGACGCCCACAGCCACCAAAAACGCATCTAGAAGGAGAACCCTACCCTCCGGAATCCATCCGGAGGGGAAATTGGCAAGGAGGAGATCGCCACGTTCACCACCACGTGCAAGGGGACGCCGACATCATCACCACTATCATCGTCATCCACCTACATCTTTGTCTCATTGTAACATCGGAACCCTAGTGGATCATCTTGTGTGTTACCCATTTGATTCATCCATGTTTATCATCACCGCTTTCATGATGCTTGTTGTTGCTATGTACGAGTAAACCTCCTGGTTCTTGAAGATATGGATGAACCTTGGTATGTATAGGAGCTGAAACGTTAATAAGGATATGAGAGATTCTGTATTAAATGATTTAGCTTAATAAACTTCGTGATTGTTGTGAAGGGACCCCGCTCAGCATTTTCGCTAGAAGGCCACGAAGTGTATCACTGTCATTGTAAGAGTTGGGGAGTGAAGGTAATTCGAGGTGATCGTAGAAGCCTTCATCCCTAGGTTTTTACAATTGATAGGGGAATTGCGGAGAACCCTTAGTGAGGCCGGGTCCACGGGGAAACCTTAATCATCGTAGTTGTAACCTGCAGGGGGAAACTACGATGGTGGTGTGTGTGACATGAAGTCTACCTAGAGTACGTAGAATGTGTTCTGTACCCGGCTCCGCCCAAAGTAAACTTCAAGAGTGGCTCAAGTATCCAGATAATACTATGTCGATGCATAGATTGCGTTAGAAACATACCAACGGGAATTCCAGACTCCCTGAGAACACTTTACTCCTATGTCAGTTTGCTTGTTGTTTTTTATACTATTTTTATATCTGGTTAAGTTGTTTACTTTAAGTTCGCATTTC
Source organism: Triticum aestivum (assembly GCF_018294505.1). NCBI lineage: Eukaryota > Viridiplantae > Streptophyta > Magnoliopsida > Poales > Poaceae > Triticum > Triticum aestivum. The sequence continues at coordinate 116,373,208 of NC_057795.1, read as the reverse complement.
ACCAAAACCAATATTCATCCTCCGACCTTACTTTGCTTGGAGCCTATAATCAGTTGTAGGTACAATTTAGTAAGTCAGTAAGAGAGGCAAAAACCCAATTCATGTGCTCCCTACGGGATGTTGTTACTATCGTCTTTCGCTATCTTTATTATTATTTGCTTTTAACCTTGTGGCTAGCAAGAACAAGGGGAGTGATGACCCCCTTGCCTTTGTTGAGTGTTGCTACCTGTGACAGCTATTAGATTTCTCCGAAGAGAAAGGGTGATGTAGTATAGTAACAGACAATATTTTTCTCAATTAAAATCAAGGTCCGGACGTGGTTCGGACGGATGCAGGCAGTTTGAGGGTTCACTTTGAAGATGACCTTAAGAGACTATTAGAATTAGCTTCACTACCTAAGGGGATGTAATGGTCATATAGATCTGGGGCATTCCAGCTACTTTTTCTTTTTAAATGGAAATGTACATGTCACACATGTGTGATGGCATAGATAGAACGCATGGCTTATAAAGCGTACCTGACTGACAAAACGAATTGGAAATAAGGGGCAAAGTGTTAGGCCTAGGGGGTTATGAGTAAAATACCATCTCTGGTTGAGGGCATTTTTTTGCAAATATGACATAGCAGTTATGAGTCAATCTGGTCCATACAACTAGCATCCAACAGCCTCCGCTCAGGTTTCCAAGATTCCACCGAATATTTGGTTTCCACGTGATATTGTCTCGTGTATACATATACGTCGTGATATATGCACACATACATTGTAACATTGATACACACATACATGATACATACTCGAATACTCCCCTAACCCCAGTTAGGAGAAATAAGTGGTTACATATGTCGCATCCATACACACTATACTGCTAAAAATGAAGTGAAACTCCCGTTTTGCTGCTTCATATATTACACGGCCGATGTATTCATGCATGTAGATTAGCTAGCTTAGCATAGCTTAGCTTATGCACTTTGCTGCCTGCTCATCATGCCCGTAGGAAACGAAGCCCTCAAGATCCGAGACGGGTGGTGGATGCCAACGCCACCGCTTGCGCCCACACCTTGAGCCTCGCCTTCACGTCCACCGGATCCTCCCCTGGCAAAATCACAAGTTCGCAACACACGTTAATTTGAATAGTATCGCGCATGCACATTTACGTTGAAGCTCATGTAACTGTAAGTAGAAATATAATGAACACTAGTTTTAAAACTTTCGCTCCACCACCACTGGATGGTTGCCACGACGCAGAATTATTATGATCAAACAGCAAGCAAAGACATACCAGCAGTCTAGCACTATTAATTAACTGGAGTATAACTAATCTGAGTGTGGAACGATTCTGATGATGAGTACAGGACGGAGACAGGCTGATCGCGACTGGTGGCCGGAGCGTGGCGAAGGGTGAGTAGCCAGATCGACGTGCAAAGCGTCGCCGGATGGGGATGGCGACGCCGCCCGGTTGTCCTGGGAAAGGCACCAACTACGGTTGGCCAGACTTAGTTATTGGTACCACTAATCACCTAGAGTACGTCCAGAGAGCACTTGACGAGGGGCGCACATGATGGTAACAATAATAAATTTTCATTATGGACTCGAGGATGCCCTGCCTTTGACCCGTCGGAGACGAGGCCGGGCGAGCAGGGATGCTCGTCGTCGTCGATGTGCCATGCCCGGCAAGGCAGGGTAATGTGCATGGTTGCATGCATGCAGATATATCTGCAGCTAGTGACCCATGGAATTAATGCAGGTGCTGGGTGGTGTGTGTGATGGTGACGTACCGGCGCTGGGGCTGGAGATGGAGCAGCTGCCGGCGGTGGAGGGCGAGTCGGCGCCGCTGCTGGCGTGGCTGTGGGTAGGGCTGCTGCCGGCGGAGATGCCGTAGCATTGAATTTCTACGGTGCCGTCGGAGGGGAGCTCGAGGCCGAGGTCCCTGCACGCACGCACCTCCTCCATGTCCATCGCGACGCTGGCGGACGAGTGGTGGTGCGGGGAGGAGGAGGCGCACGGGGACGAGGACCCGCCGGTCTGCTTCCCCACCACGACCACCACGGGGGTGTCGGCGTCGGGGGCGCCACCGTTGCGCTCGTGCCAGCTCTTCTTCATCTCCCACGCGCGGTCCAGCCACGCCTCCCGCGCCGCCCGCTCCCGCCGGACCACGCTGAAGCTGCTCCGCCGCGGCTGCGCCGCCTCCGCCTGAGCCGACCCGCGCTGCAGAAGCCGCGCCCAATGCTCCTCGTTGTCGCTCCCGAAGCTCTTCTTCGTGTCCTCCACAGCCAGCCACGCGTGCGGCGGCGGCAGGGTCCGGGCCCCCTCGCAGCCGCCGTCGTGGCGGCGTCGGCCCTGGACGCCCGCGTCGACGACCTCCTGTCTCCTTGACAAGACACCGCGGCTGCCGCCCGAGCCGCTGCCCCCGTCGACGGCGAAGCGGGACACGCGCCTCCTCACCTCTCCCGCCCCGCCGGCGCCGTCGTCTCCCCCGACGGCGAAGCGGGACACGCGCCTCCTCACCTCCAGTACCTCGTCACCGTCGTCCCCACTATCATCGCCGACAAGGTCATCCTCCTCCTCCTCAACGAAACGGGCGACAGGTGTCTCCCTGGTCATGGACGCCATGGCTAGCTATAGCTTCTAGGCTATACGATAGAGCAGTAGAGCAGGTGAGTGACAATGCCTGGAGACCAGTGGTTGGGTGGGAAGCATGAGTTGTTGGACGGCCGGGTGTATATATAGACCGGACGGAGCTGTACGCTGCATGCTGCAATGGCGACGGGTGGCGTGACACACGCACACACATACTTCCTACAGTACATGATATGGGAGTGCATGTATGACGTCGGACACCGTCTAGCTGAATGGCATGGCATGGTTGCCGGGCATGTATGGCAAGCATATATCAGCAGTAACCTGTTGAATCAGGCAGTGTCGGTATAAGTCATGGAGATTGCTAGCCACAGCCACCCAAATGAATATGAATATTAATAAGCTTTCATTGATTCTTGCCTACCTGAAATTTTCCAAGGGACCAGGCCCCGCTTATTTTCTTCACTATCAGGTTGGCGTGGAAACTCAGGTTCCACCCTACATGTCCCGCGAGAGAGGTGCTTGCCTGAATCATTTGATCTCTCACATCTTGAAACTACATCTTGGTTCCGCTTGAGCGTATCTTGAAATGCTTTTGTGCAAAACAGCCTCAATTTCGTCAAATCCATGAATTATTCAGTTGATGTTAGTGCATCAATTCCGCCATGAGCAGCCCATTCCAAGTGAATTAATCAAGGCTTATCACGTGATCACCGCACACGAAATCATCTGATCTCCAGAAGCATTTCTACAGGCTACATCAGGGATAACTTTGAAAGGGATGCCGGCATATCTGGATAAGATAGATCAAAGGGAACAAAAATTCAACCGGCGAGCCCACGTCATGAAAAGAAAAAGCGCCAAGCGGACCACATGAGCACGAGCACGCCACGAGGGATCGATGGCAGCTCCCGGGCGAACGAACGGTGCGGGTGCGTGCACGCCGGAAGGAGGAAGGGACGATCGAGCCGCCGAGCCGGCTCCGCGGGAGCACGTGGCGCCTGGAGAGAAAGACCCGGGAGACCAGGGCTGGCGTGGGGCCCGGAGGATGACTGGTGGCGCCATCGGAGTGGCGCCAGGTGGGCTGGGGATAGGGGACGACCGGCGAGGGGTCGGTGTCCACGCGGTTAAGCTGCCGCGGCCAGAGGGGAGGATTTAATGGGTTAATTTGCACAACCATGGACGGCTACGGGTTCGATTAGATCACTTTGATTAGGGAAGGGTGGGCTTAGACTAGGAGATGATTAGTTTTATTTTTAGGGGTGTATAAGGGAGAATTAATTATGCATAATGTGTACTCTGAAAAACAGCTGAGCCCACCGCGAGGTGGCGTAGGCAGGGACAAGCAAAGCTCTAAGGGCATCTTCAAAGAAGACTCTCAAAGCTTCGGTATATGTCTGAATTGTGGTGTCCGGATCGTTTGTGTCAACTTTTGTTATTAAATGGGACCCCATCGGTCCGTAAAATGGTCATTTTTTTTTACAAATCCGAGACAACTGTGGGAAAGATATACCAGTGTTCAGACATCCACTTGACCCACAAAAAGCTACCACGTGGTTCTCCTCTCTTTTCTCTCTTCGCCTATGCATGGACCCCTCTCCTCTCTCTCTTCCCAACCGAACAAATAAGGATTAATTTTTAAAAAGCGTTAGATGGCTCTCTCCCGCAACATATCCGCGGACCACGTCCGAACATAAAACCGGACATATACCGGTGCCATTTGTGGGTCAGCTTTGGAGATGCCCTACAGTTTTTTTCCTCTCTTTCTCTCGTGACTCCTAGACGGCCTAAGTTTGTACTATGTCACTCCTCCTCCATCGATACATCGCCAACATCCTCCTCTTTTGTGTGGCATTGCCGATGGGGGCGTGCACAAATCTCGATTAGTGCTCGGAGATGTAGTTAACCCTGTCTTAATTGTGGCGATGATGTTCAAGAATGGTTCCCCGACTTCTTGTCTAGCCTTGACGGTGCTTTCGTCCTCGAATCCAACACGAGACCGGGTGGACATGTAGTTCTTTGTTGCCTGTCGATTCAGCCCCTTCCAGTGGTGGTGGGACTAGTGGCAGCGGGGATGGTGGTGTTGAATAACGTCTCCTCCAGCTTTAGAGGTGCGTGTGCTGTCAGACCTAGCGACAAGATCTAGTGGGTTAGTTTGGCTTTCCTTTTATGGAAATAGGGGAGTTGATTGTGTTTTGTCGGGCCGGTGGTGCTTCCATAGTATTGATGACGATCCGGTTAATATGTTGACTCACATAAACATGTAGGTGTGATCAATCCAGCGTTTCTTCTTCTTCGGGGCATGGATCCTTTGGGTCGACTCCGCCGACACTTTTGATAGAGACCAGTGACTCACGGGCTACCTGCATTCATACTACTTTCTCCTATGGTGACATCTTGGAACTCCAACGGCGAAAACATCTTACCATCGACATGTGTGGAATAAAGAGGATGGAAAACTCCTTGAGGATTTTTCCTTTTCTTTTAAGGGCTTCTTGTCACGCTAGTGCTTTGTTTAATGTAGAGCTCTAGCTCCTTCGGGCAAAAAAAAAGTTATGTGTTGTGAGAGGGCAAAGCACACCGCAGGAAGGCAAATATGTCTGACCTTAAGCTAAGTTGGCATTTGCAAGATTATGAAAATCTGTTTGCTCAAGTAACTTTTTTTTAGAGAAGACACAAAATGGGTATCCTATACCTGACAAATATCAAGGAAAATAGTAGCAGATAACCAGGCACAAAACGACCAGTAAAATATAAAATTACAATGAAAACCATATTTATCTTCTTTCTTTGATTGTACACTCATTTGAAGCTTGAAAATACCTTGATCCAACAGTAAGAGAATAGTCGCACAAACGAGATCCAGTAACCGCTGAAAAACACATCGGTTGGGGCATCACTCCACACAGCTGAGGCTTGCAAACCTTCACTGCCAATCTACTGGGTTGAAGAAACTATGCATGTCGTAAAACAAATTGAAAGAAGAGGTTTCATGTGTCACAACTGCCAAAATTTGAAGAGAGACAATAATTATATCAACTCCTACTCTCACAGAGCATTCGCCGGCGTCGAGGTAAGAGGAGGCCAGAGAGACATTATTCCAACGCATCATCACCGCTACCACCTTGTCGATACCATCAGTGAATTTTCTTTTAAGAAAACAACAACCTACTAAACCAAAAACAACGAAAGAGGGGGATCCCCGCTCCATTAGCCATGGACAAGACCGTTGGATGTGAGAGAATAGGGGACCGAGACGACGGCATGGAGTGGAGGCTCGATGGCGGCTAGGGGAAGGGAGCCGATTGCCCAACTAGCGTCGTTCTATGCACATCCATAATTCATGGCGACGGGACAAAACATGTCACGTTTTCCACACGTTGTTTAACTCCGTTTCGAAAGAGACAAATACGTTTGTGTTAACTGGTGCGTGCTACTGCTTCGTGATCTCAGGAAGCACACGTCTACGCGGGAACGCCGGGATATTTGAACAGTGTTTTGATGTATCTCAGCAGCTGCTCATGTCTTGGCACTGCATGGACAACGTGCAAGCTTCCAAGAAGGCCGTGTACTCGTGGTAGACCGCGCCCATTCCCCTCGGCTACTCGGGTCAGCTGATGTATCACTTTGCCTTGTGTCGGAGAGCCGACAAGTCCGTGTTGGCACGTACATCGGCCATGCTTTCCGCCGAATTGACCGTGTCTGCTGCGCGTGTGTACATCATCATAACCTGTAGCACACATGCTACTGGTTGCAGGGAAAAGGGCTTGTACCGTCAGTGGAAGCAGGAAATGGTTGAGCGACACCTGTGGAAGGAAATGGTTGAACGACATCTGTTCAGAGATTGGACACGGGCGAATTTTCAGGTGCCGGACGATCATTTCATCAATACGGAAGACTGGTGGCTGCAAGCACGTAAGTTAGTTCCCAAGCCTATGCGTCAGAACTTTGACACAATCTCCATCTTGATTCACTGGAGGATTTGGAAGGAAAGAAATTCTAGAATTTTTGAGCAGGAAGCGAGTAGTCCCTTCAAAGTTTTGGATCGAATCATAGAAGATATTGGGATATGGAGGGCGGCCGGTTGTGTCACTAACACCGGCAACCTTTCTTCAGTTGCTGGTTTGCCCCCTTTTAGTTGTTTTGACGGCTGTTGCCGTCCTTTTGTATTTTCGGAACGTCTCAGTTCCGTGGGTTCCCAGTTCTAGTTCACCTAGACTGCTAATCTTTGTTGTACTGCTTCTCCTTCTTCCTAATAATATTTGGCCTATGGCCCTTCGAGAGACACCTGTGGAAGGAACAGCCGAGCTAAGCAAAGGTTCCAAAAGGGAGAGAGATGCCGCGTACGCAGCATCATGCAGCTTGACTGTTCTTTTTTTTTCCGAGAAACACCCAACGCAGATATTTTTTTCTTTTTGCGAGGATAACTTTCCTATTCATCGACTGTCAAGTTAGTACAAAGAACACCAAAAGTAAAAAAATACATCTAGGTCTGTAGACCATCTAGCGACGACTACTAGCACTGGAGCGAGCCGAAGGCGCGCCACCGTCTTTGCCTCTGCCTCGTCGGAGCCGAACAAAACTTGTTGTAGTAGACAGTCACAAAGTCGCCGTGCTAAGACACTATAGGACCAGCGCACCAGAACAACAAACACTACTAATGAAGAGAAGTGTAGATCCGAAGGATCCAACCCGTAGACACACGAACACACACGAACGAAGACATGATCCACGTGGATCCACCGAAGACAAACGCCGACCGAATCCCGCAAGATTCGCCGGAGACAAACCTCCACACGCCCTCGGACGATGCTAGAAACACCACCAGAACGAGGACTAGGTGGGGAGAACCTTATTCCATCTTCAGAGAGCCGCCGCCGCCTCGCCTCTCTGAGCAAGAAACAAACCATAACAATACTCTGCTCTTATATAT